>NW_017535675.1:197519-202034 GCF_001853355.1 Bactrocera latifrons | reverse complement strand
TTTGTAAAAAAAAAAACTCGGCGATAACGGCACAGTAGCTGCAAAAGCATTCGCACAATGCGTTTAGGTTTGAAATATTGAGTCATTTACCTGTGAGCAGCATTAGGGTGACACAAAATGCAGTGCAAACTGTTGGCTGCGTTGTCGTCGTTGGTACTTCAACGACAAGTTTGCTGAGCCAAGATTATGTAGGAACGCGATTTATAGGATGTGTTCCACAAGTTCATAAAATCAGGAAATAATATTAAGGAGGAAAGACCAATTTACCGTTAGTTGCAGCGTACACGGTGCCACTTTAACGTAAAGTCTCCTAAGCCAACATTATGTATGTACGTGATTTCTAAGATGTGTTTCCGATGGAACATAAGAAGAAAAAACTTTAACTTCAGTCAAACCGAAAGTATAATGCAATCTCTGATCGTACTCACGAAAGTCGTGCCTACGTAAATGGAATGAAGCCGAATTTTTATGCCACCAAAGACTATCAACTTCCACCAAATTGCTTGAGGAGTGTTTTCTATTACTAAAACAACGAAAAAAAAAACCAGGCGCAAGAGTAATCCAGCAAACAGGCAACCTCAAAATACTTCTGAAAGCCCTGCCATACAAGAAAATAATTTTCTGTTTTCTGTCGCTTTAACTTTATTCGGCTTTTATAACCACTTTTCCTGAACTCTTCGTGTTCGATTTTCACGAGTTTTCCAATACTTTTAGTTTCTCCATAATTTTCGGATAAGAAAACCACAAATCCGTATTCGAATTGCTGTTGTGCCGTTATACTATATGCAAATGGAAACAAATATATTTTTTTATAAATAAATATAGGTTTAATTGTGGGCCACACGTGTGCCCCAMATACATATTTTACGCACAACCCACTCATTGTGCGGCAAATGCAAAACACACACCCTGCCCATTGTTAAGACAGTTGTATTTTGCTGAGTCTAACACAACTCGCTGATGCGGCGGACAGACATTACGAATATGTTATAATTTAGAAAACGGATTTTTATACCCTGGACAGGTTATATTGAGCTTGCCACGATATTTCAAACACTCAAAAGTCTGATAACCTATAAATAAGTTATACGGGCGATCCTTCATTTTCCTTACTATTTTCAAAAGCACAGAAACTTCACGTATAATGGAGATTGTTTACTATCATCCGAAAGAACTTGATTTATTATTTATTTTTTGAATATTGGCCATGGCTACGTCTTTGCTGATCCATGCGTTGAGTCCACGTTTCGAAGACTCGTTCGAGCATTTCGACTGGCAACTGGCGCATGACACGCGTGATGTTTTGCCCCAAGGCTTGAATCCAGGCAGCTTTGTCCGCATAGACTTTAGACTTTACTTATCCACACAGRAAAAGGTCTAACGATGTGATATAACGCGATTTTGGTGGCCAATCGGCCGGCCCAAAATGTGGCATTATCTGTTCACCAAAGTGCTATCTTAATAAATCCATTAATTGATGCGGGGTGTGGAAAGTGACGCCGTCAATTTCAGCTATCAAATTGTCAGTTATCATGGCGCGATAGCGTTGGCCAGTGACAGCTACGTTCTTACCGGCATCATTTTTGACGAAATATGAACCGATAATTCCAGCGGAACACAAACCACATCAAACCATTATTTCGACTGGATGAAATGGTAGCTTTTGAATCTCTTTAGGTTCTTCTCTTCGTTCAAAATGCGGCAATTTTGTTTGTTCACATACCCGTTGAACCAGAAAGGGGATCATCGCTGAATAAAATTTGGCTTGAAAACGTGAGATCTGCCTGGAAGTTTTCAAGAGCCCATAGAGCGAAGCGATGTCGCTTGGGAAGGTCGAGCGGCTTATTTATATAAAGAAAATACCGGAATGATCAGCGTGAMGAGTTTAGTCGATTTAACTAACCCCGTCAGTCTCACCGTCTGTAGATACGCGAGCTAGACCCTCAGTTTTTGGAACATCGATCTGAAATTTTCCATACGTCTTTTTTTCCCCAAGAAGCTATTCATTTGTCGGATTCGCCGATATCGGATCAATACAACATATAACTGTCATATAAACTGAACGAYCAAAATCAAGTCCTTATATGGAAAACTCTTTTATTTCAAGAGATATGTTCACGAAACTTAGCATGGATTAATATATTACGCAATGCTAAAATATATGTTAAATATTTCTGGATCGGACTACTATAGGCTATAGCTATCATACAAAGTGAACGCTCGAAGTGAAGTCTTTGTAGGAAAAACTTTTTTATTTCAAGATATATCTTCATGAAATTTTAACCACATAATTGCACAAAGTAGCGCAACAATATCTGAAAAAATTGTTCAGATCGCAATACTTTAGCATAGAGCAGCCATACAAATCGACTTATAAAATTCATGTCCTTGTATGAAAATATTTTTTATTTCAAAAGGTATATTAACGAAATTAGACACAGATTATTCCACAAGACTACGCTTCAATCTCTGAAAAAATTGTTCGGATCGAGTCGCTATAGCATATAACTGCCATACAAWCYGACCGGACAAACTAGAGTTCTTGTATGGCAACTTCATTATTTATGAAGGGTATTCCAGCTGCGCTGCTACTGAAGTTAACGTTTCTTCTTGTTTTTATAATATTATTAAACAACACTGTATTACGAATTAAAAATGCAAATTTTCAAAGGTTTTCTTTCTTTTGCTCAATTCACGCTTTTGTTGTGCAAATAACAGCAACAACAGCAATAATTAAATAATTATGTAGGCAGTAGTCATACAGTATACTTGTTGGTATGTATTTAAATAAAAATGCACATCAAATAAAGTACGAGTAATTAATAAAGCARCAACAGCAAAAGTGCACAGTTAATTTATGCAAAAATAAACTCATTCTGACAAAACCGCAATTTGAGGTGAGCCAAGCGCTGCCGCGCCACGCTGAATCCAGCGCGAAGCAAGCGCTGGAGCGCTGTGGCATTCATGTGTGGGTGTATGTTGGGGAAATATAAACATATACACATACATGCATATTAATAATTATACAAATGTGCCTATATTTGTTGTACACATTATTTGTTTGTTGTTGCGTGCGCTTACAAATTCAGTTACACACTGTAAGCCCTGTCTGTTTATGTTGTTATTATTGTGCAAAGCAATTGCTTTTGTATTTGTGTTGTTTTTTTTTTTTTTATTAATTGCATTAATTGGCCTCACACGGCGGTAATTATGGCAAACGCTGCTGCCGAAAGCATTGCGACTCCTGCAAATTGGCAGCAAACACAAAAGAAACAAAAGCAATAACAATAATATGAAGCACAACAACAAAAGCCGTTGTAGCGCTGGTGGTATAAGAACAATGGCCATGATAGCCAACAGCCTCCAAACACATTGATGCATTTCACCAGCATATACAACAATAGCAACAATATGCATACAAGTGAATAAGTGGACCAGAGAGCGCGCTTGTTGTCATAAATTGTGCGCTTATTATAATATTTTCAATAATTTCATTTCAATTTACCGTCTTATACGCAACGAACCGACAGGTTCATCAACAACCGCAACAGCGGCGCTGCATGTTCTATTTTGTATCTCGGCGCTATTTATAGTGAGTACCAATAGTCGGGTGAGTCGCTAAATAGGTGAAAAACTTTCGGTTATATAACGGACCTGATCTTCACTAGCCGTTCGCAGCGTTGACTGTAAAAAATGTGCTCAAGAATGTGTTATTATGCTCCACCTTGGCTATCGACATCACTTCACTCTATGAACTCCTGAAAAGTTCCAAGAAAACTCGACGTTTTTGAGTCAAATTCTGTTGAGCGATGAGGGCCAGATCTGGCTCAATGGCAATGTAAACAAGCAAAATTGCCGCTTTTGGGACGAAAGAGCACCTGCAGAGATTCAAGAGCTGCCAATTCATCCAGCTGATGTTGCTGTGTTGTAACGGTGATATAGTGCCTCGTATGAGAGGTAGGGTTCGAAAAGGTTGTTATCGAGGTCACCCAACAGTAGGTAGGCCCAGGAAGCGTGCCGTTTTGACGGGGTCCGGACATGGGGGGAGGGGTGTCATATATGATGGGTTAGCTGGGCATGTTAAGAGGTGGTTAAAGCCATGCGGGGATTCGCTGAACATATGTTGGATATTTCGGAGTCGATTCTGTATAAGTATTAGTTTATCCTGCTATAGTATCCAGAATAAAGCTGAGGGTCACTCTCGATTCTCGCYGAAACTCGAGGTTTTCGTCTGCAATGGGACCCCAAGTACGCCATACATTGAGAGGGAGTCGGTGAAGGTGTTTATGGCTCCACTATGAAACTGGCCGCTAATACATGTCCGAAGTTAGTTATATCCAAGGTCTGGTCGGCGTTATGTCTTATGTCTTTTGTCATCGACGTAGTTGAAGGCATTACATTACAATTCCCACAACAGTTGGTTCTACGTTACCGGAATTGACCCGCATTTTATGCGGCCGATCTACGAATTGTCATTGCTGTAAAAACATCACAGAGCTTTAAAAAATTGGTAAT
>NW_017535675.1:193451-195998 GCF_001853355.1 Bactrocera latifrons | reverse complement strand
TTTCTTTGTTTTTATACTATGACACTCGAGTGTTTTAATATATTAATTCAAGTGGGCTTTACTGAATGTCAGCAATTTGTCATTGGCTTATGCTGCTGACCATAACTCAAAAAAAATTAGACACGTTTCAAAATCAGTTTGGCATTCACATCCAAAAAATACGAATACGGTGAAATGCCTGCCACAACACTTGTTTGYATGTATTTAATTTATTTGTGGCATTGCCTGTCGCCGCGTATTATGACAGCATATTAAAATAAACAATAATGAAACGAGTAATCGGTAGTGATTACGTTTTACGGACGCCCTAACGAGGCGCGCAACGCGCTTAACCGCCGCCGCGCGATACGACAGCAATTGTTAGCGGCACAAACGGCCGTTACGTAYGGAAAGATGTCGGCGCGGCAGCCACTGTCACAGCAGCGCCATCAAGTTGCGCCACCAGAGACGCCGACCGACCGGCCGAGTGGCGTTGCGTAGTCGGCAGCCGCACGGCAATTAAATTAAGCTCTTTTCGCCATTTAAAGCAATGAACATGAAGCATGATAAACAGCAACAACAGCAAATAACAATTTTATACATTTATTTTAATGCAACCGAAAATGYGACCGAAAATAGCAAAAGCAAAGAAAAATGAAAAAAAAAAACAGTGAAAAAGCAAATAAATGTGAAAATTAATGAAATATTAAAAAATAACTGTTAATGCAACGAAAATGCGAAATCGCCAAGAATCAGTGGATCGCTTATGTATTTCGAAAAGAGTAAAATCCGAAATGCAACTCGCATAATTAATGGGCTGCGGGCGATTATTTATTTATTTTGCGATATTTCCTTACTCATTTGTGGCTCCGCGAGAATTTAATTGCAAAGCCGTGCAAATTAAATGCGCTGATTAACAGGCGCGCAGAAGCATAAAAATATTTAACATATTTAACTGCCGTTGTATAAGCTCAAGCATGCATATATGCATATGTGTGTGCGTGCAAAAGCGCGCGGCGACGAGAGCTCGCATGCTCAAAAAGGAAGAATTTATGGCTTGTCAAATGCGCCAGCGAATTTTATGAAATCTCCAAAATGTCCATTTTTTGTTGTGTTTGTTGTTGTCTTTTTCTTTTTCTTGTTTTTTGTTTTTTTTTTTKYYTKYWTTTTCCTACCGCAGCAGCGGCCCAGTTTCGGGCGCACGTGCGCTTGGCCTTTATTTCCCAATTTATACGCTATTTTAATTTGCAGCTCACAAGCATTATTTGCTGAATTGCAAAATCGCCACATTTACTTGCGCAACTTTTTAATCTCTCAAGTGCTGCGCTGTCTGTGTGTGTGTGCGTATATGCACTATATAGCTGCCTTTCTTTTTTGTTATTTTTCTCAATTCGCTCTTGGCTTGATTTAAAAATTTCACCGCGCCACAAATCATTGTCAAGTGCTGGTCCTTGCTATTGTTGTAGTTGTTGCTGTTGTATTTGCTTTTGCTGATGCTGTTGCTGGCAACGAAATGGTCAGGTCAATATGCAGTYGCAGCCCAGAAGTGCAATTGCATGGTGCTTGTTAGGGTGGCTCGTTTTGCAGTTGAAAACATTTTCTGAAATTTCTAAAATTTCTGGCGCTTTTGGTTGAAATTTCTTGAAAATGATTCCGGACAATTCTCTTCTTTCTTGACAWAGACATTGCTTACGCGGTTACAGCCGAGTTTACAACAATTGGAGATACCAAGTTTAGCCAGGTCCTTCTYCACCTGGTCTTTTCAACGCAGTGAAGGTTTTCCTCTTACTCTGCTTCTCCCGGCAAATACTGCGCCGAATACTCTCCCAGCTGGAGTGTTTTTATACATTCGGACGACATGACCTAGTCAGCGTACAGCGGCTGCGCTCTTAATTCGCTRTACTATATCAGTGCCRTTGTATATCYCGCACACCTCATCGTTCCACTGACTCTGATATGTTCTGTCGCCAATGCKCAAAGAATCATGAATCTTCCTCGTCATCGAAAGGGGGTTCACTTATTGCTTCTTATTCATTGGTGGGGTTTTTTATGTAGCGTATCTGAAACTCTTGCCTTTAAACGTATGCTTTGGCTACCCAGAGGTATTTGGTTTCAGGCCAGAAATAGTAACTGCTTGAACCATTTGTAAAACTTTACACCGTTGCGTGAACTTCTGGTTCAATTTTTTTCAAAATCGGTGAACCCAGCTCCATCGTCTCACTCCAAAGTCCAATCCGAATGGACTGAGCACTATTAACTCACAAGGGTCTGAATTTTGGTATGTGCCTAGGAATATGTGTATGGACGGATCATCAACAGTGAGTATTCCATATCATTATGGTATCATTTGAGTACTCCGGAAAATTGTCGCATTTAAAGAAACAGGATGTGATCCGTCAGTGAAAACGATGGCAAAAATTCAAGAATTGGGCTTCGAATTGCTTCTGCAGCGTATTCGCCAGATTTGGCCTCCAGCGACTATTTCCTGTTCTCAAATTTCCAACAAATGCTCGCTGAGAAGAAATCTTCATCGAATGCCGTCAACGCTGCAACTGAGGTCGATTTTAA
>NW_017535675.1:191414-192258 GCF_001853355.1 Bactrocera latifrons | reverse complement strand
GCTCATTATAAACGATCTCTTTGAAATCCCACCAAACAGTTAACATATACATTTTTTTTTTTTTTTTTTTTGTTTTTTTGATGACTAACAGCCTTCGAAGTGCCTTGAGGTAGTTCAACCTTTTTAGACCATAGTCTCCTGGGAATTACATTCTTATAAACAATCTACTCTTCATCGCTTTAAAAATTAATCACTTTTTTCACGTCTGAGGGTCAGGTATCGGTCGTTCATGCGATGGATCAAWTTTCGTTCTGAAAAAATATTAAGAACCTATATGTCGCTTCGAAATTCAGCCTCTATGATTCCTGTGCTGGGAAATGATCGCGTAAGACAAATTTAATCTATCAGCAAACTCGAACAAAGTTATACAAATCAATTTTGACAGTTTGGTTAACACGTCTTTGATCTTTCATATTCGATAAGGCACCAAACAAAAGCTATTCCATAAGATTTAGGAACAAATATCACTCAAAGTAAATCAAACCTTTTAAGCGCATATACATAAATTGCACTACCCTAATAATAATACATGCACACTCACGTGCCTTCGTCAAAGAACCTTTATGCATTAATTTTTATATACCCGCATATATTTGTGAATTTATCCGCCTCTGGCATACAGCACATGCAGTGTGTGCAAATAAATACAAAAATTTTATTATTACGAAGTATATTTTTAAATATGATGTCTATGTCATTTAATTTGGGTACACACATTTGTTTGCTGATATGACGACAAGTTTACCATAAAGGCTTGTCACAATATCAACAGCTCGTTAAATAAGCACAGATATGCACTTCTTGATATTGCATGCTTGAGATCAAAGCAGTGATAACTGGGTGG
>NW_017535675.1:187610-191076 GCF_001853355.1 Bactrocera latifrons | reverse complement strand
TAAATTATAGCAATGTCTTAGATTTTAATCTGTGCCAAAATTCGTGTTGATATCTTGTGAAATAAAAAAGTTTTCCATACAAAGACTTCAGTTGTAGCAGTCAGTTTGTGGGGCAGCTATAAGCAAAAGTGGTCCGATATTAATTTTTTCTTCGGAGATTATAGCGATTTTTTGTGTAATACTTCTTGCCAAATTTCATGATGATACCTGCTYAAATAAAAAGGTGTACCGTATAAGGACTTGAGTTGCAGGTGTCAGTCTGTATGGCAGCTATATGCTATRGTGGTYCGATCTGAACAAWTTCRTGGKAAATTATAGCAATGTCTTAGATTTTAAKYTGTGCCAAAATTCGTGTTGATAYYTKGTSAAATAAAAAAGTTTTCCATACAAGGACTTGAGCTGMAGCAGTCATTTTATATGACAGCTATATGCTACAGTTGTCCGATAACAGCGTTTTCGACAAATAAGCAGCCTTCTGGTTATAAAAGCACGTGTGCAAATGTTTGGATTGATCGTCATTATATTTCTTTCTACGAAGTCAACTAGTTGTTTGGCKGACAACTGGTGTGAGCTCAACCTACATTAAACTGATTATGTTGTCTACATACAAGCGACTAATATTAAAATATTTAAGAGCGGTTCTATTAGACGTTCAGCAATATATCAGTCTCAAATAAATCAAAATCCAAAGTTGAACCATACATAGCGTACGTAAAAATTATTATATAAAATACGCATTTCAATTCTTTCTACCTTTCTCTCTTCATAAATATTACTGTTACTATGTTATTAGTTAAAATTTAGTTACTTTGTTTTCTATGTTTATAAATATGCAACAGCAATTCCTCTAAAATATTCTAGCATATATAATATTATGCCATGTACTTGTCGTGGTTGTTRTTTTGCAAGCGAACCGCACATGAAAAAATCGCTCGACACCCATTTGCTGACGTCCAGCAGTCTGTCAAAATCACTTGGGTGGGGGCCAACACGAGCGCTAGTCTATGTGGTTTATATAAACACATGCGAGTGTCTGTCACTTTGACTTGTTGCAGCGCAGTCCAACATGCCACCAGCAGTGTTTCTAGCCAAATAACACGAAAAAAACCACAAAGTAAATTCATCAAAGGAAACGTGTCTTTTGCATTTCCGAAAAAAARCGAATTTTTCAGCGTCACACGCCGCGCCATTTWCGCGGTTGTTGTTGCCAACGTGTTGCTGAACTGCCCATAACCCCCGGACACTTTTCCCTCGCTGTCATATATAATTACTAGTCTTAATGGCGTTTAAATCATTTTTCTATATTTTTTTTACGTCTTTTGTATTGCTCAAGTTTTATTAATAAAGTACGCCTGCACTTGGGCTGCTTCCATGCTACACGCTTGCTCACTGCTRATATGCTCACACMCGTTTGCGCTGCTGCTCCTCGTTGCCGTGCACTAATTGTATTTCTTATTAAAAATATTTTGTCTATTTTTTATTTTTTTATTGCTGCTTCTATCGCGCAATTTTCTGCTGCCCTACCCGCCTTCTGCCTTTTATTTGCCATTTTTGGACGCTGTGATACATTTTAATTAAACAAGCTGGCGCGCTTATAAGGCCTTGGTTGATTGGGCTTGGAGCTTGTTGGCCACTTGCAGCYTGTGGGTTGGTGAAGAGCAAGACGAGGCAGCTTCGTTGCGATTATATGCCTTGTGGCTCACATAATGGAAAATATGTAATTGATTGACACGAGTCAAGCTCCATTGTAGGTTTAGTCAGTAAAAAGASGTTTAGTGGAAGACAAAAGTCAGAYATAGATATTAAATTGACCTCACKCGAATATACCAAAGATTTCCTCATATAAATTGCGAATAATGGTCATCAGTTCGACTAGAAGATTCTCAGCGATTAATACAAAAATAATCTTCTAAGCAGTTACTTGAGATCCGGTCTGAAAACCACTTTCATGAGAGTTTTTCATAAGTAAACAACAGTT
The DNA here is from genome assembly GCF_001853355.1 of Bactrocera latifrons. Taxonomy (NCBI): domain Eukaryota; kingdom Metazoa; phylum Arthropoda; class Insecta; order Diptera; family Tephritidae; genus Bactrocera; species Bactrocera latifrons. The sequence continues at coordinate 189,098 of NW_017535675.1, read as the reverse complement.
TTTCAACAAGTTTAGCTGGCTATAAATCCAATTTGTAGTTGTCGTTAAAAATCAGGTGCAGCTCTGGTCAAATGTGTGGTACCAAATGGTTAGGTCAGGTTAGTTGGCTGGTCGAAGGTCGCACGTGGATTGTTATATGTAGTGCTTTGTGAAGCCCGAAGAAAGAAAGAACTCCTGTTCGGATTTATAAATTAACAATACAATTTTACGAAGGCCTTTAGCTTCCACTTCCGTCAGTTCGGTGGGATTTCTGAAGGTATGTGCTACCAAGTGTTTAAGGCTTGATTTCCCATACGTGGAAGAGACAAGAATGATGTGTTGAGTTCAGTTGAGAAAGAGATCACTAGATTTCCTGCAAAATGCTTTTGCGACAGTGCATGTACCTATAGTAAAGCGGGCTAATCCTCCGCGAAGCATAGCTATCTAGTAGTACAACACAAGAGGATACGGGAGCAACGACCCGCAGATCTACTGCTACCTTGATGGCTGCAACCTCGGCTTGGAAGACTGAAGGGGATAGAGAGCTCCTGATAATAAACCCCTCGCCAAGCTTTGACCCATCCGTAAAGAAGCTCACTGCCCCTCTCCTTCAACGGCTCTTTCTACCCACTACTCCCTCGTTGATATATGAACATAGAAGAAGCCGCCAGAGATAGGTGTGGCGACTCCATGACCCAAAGGGATTCGGTATGAAGTCAAAGTGTATACGTGTTCTTTTAAGCAACCGGATTCTCTGAATCCGCTGGAAAAATATAGTCAAGATTTCCCCACATATAATGAATATAAATAGTTATTCTTACTCTTTCAAAAAGACATTTTTTGAGAATTTAAAAACTTTTGGTCTGCCGAGCATTATATACGCTCAATTGATAATTCCCCGACCTATCATAGTAAAACACAGAACAGAAGCCGCTCGAACTTCCCCAGCGATACCGACGTTTTCGAGCCAAATTTTGTTCAGCGATGAGTGACATTTCTGGCTCAATCGGTATAAAAACAAGCCAAATTGTCGCATGTCTGAAGAAGAGTAACCTAAAGAAATTCAAAAGCTGCCATCGGTTTAATGTGGTTCGTTGGCCATTGGAATCATCGGTCCATATCTCTTCTAAAATGMTTAAATGTGGCAACCGTTATCGCGCCATAATAACCGACTATTTGATGCAAGAAATTGAAACGCGTAATCTCGGCGGCATTTGGTTTCACCACGACGACGCCACATCCCATTATTGAAAGAACAGTTCAGTGAGCAGAAACTTTCATATTTTATACCAATAGATTGRCCACCAAGAACGTGTATCACACCGTATAGACTTTTTTTCTGTGGAGATCTGGAAAGTTTAAAGTCGATGCGGACAATCCCGCTTGGAGGGCTCTGGAACAAGACATAACGCTTGTCATTTGTCATTTGTCCCAGTCGAAATGCTCAAACAAGTCATCGAATATTTTACTCAACGGATGGACCATCTGTGACGTATACGCGGCCAACAG
>NW_017535675.1:176993-186603 GCF_001853355.1 Bactrocera latifrons | reverse complement strand
ATTTCGAAAGGGATCCATAGACTCTGAAGTAAGTCACCAACACATCTAGATGTGTATAAGAGACAGACTCTGAAGTAAGTCACCAGTCGTTATATGACTGTCCATCTTGTTGTTTATTGCCATTCGAAGCGTTTCTACGCTTTTCAAAATTATTTCAAGTACATTTTWGCTACAATTACTCAATTATGTCTGAACGGTATGAACTGAATGGGTTAAGTCACCAAGAAATTTTCCATGTCACAAAGCAGCGCGCTGCTTTCATTTCGTCAAGTTCTAATAATATAATTACTTTTTATGTGGTTTGCACGTAATAATTCGTTGTGTTGTTCTGCTTCAGCGATTTTATGTAGCTTGGCTCGGCTTTTGTTGTTTGCCGCTGCCGCGCATGCTTTAACAGGAAAAAATTAATTATTTAAACGTAATTTGCTTGAATGGTGATTTTCAATGTTACCTGCGGCAAATCAAGATAAACGCTGTTGACCCACACCCAGCTAGTGTGGAAATTGAAGTGCGGATGAATAATGAATTAAGCTGAGATTATAGTGCATGCGGATATTAAGGCAAAAAAAAAAAAAACAAAAACAAAATAGAAAATTAATAAAAAAAGAGTAAAAAAAATAGAAAAATAATAAAAAAAAAATAATAAAAAAAGACAATAAACACAAATTTGGTTTCGAAATGCTTACACAACAACTACTCAACACTAGAACTTTCCASGTATGCACAGCGACACGTACGCCATGCCATGCTTTAGACGCCTTTCCCTCTAACACCCAACACCCACGCTCTTGTTGCTGACTAGTGAACGAACCCAACTTGGTTCGGATTGATGCGCTTTTGTGGATTCATACGTGTTGCCAACTGAAAGCACCAACATGCCGTGCACATCAATGTGTGTGTGCGTTGACATTTAGAGAAATTAGTTACACGTTACCTGCGGCTCATATTTGTCAGCTTGTGGGAGCTACACTGCGGTGGGGCTTCGACAATTACTACAGCTGACTGATTACCCGAGCGTCGTTGAGTCTCCAACTTGATTGCCCCATATACTCATATCCGCTAAAGCAACCCCACTCCACTGCACCGCACAACCGCTACCTCACACTCAACCCTACCTCTCGCTCACCTCTATCTCATGCTCATTTCTACCTCAGGCTTACCTCTACCTCACCATCTTAACCTCAAGCTCGACTTGCATGTCAAGCTCCGCCACTCATCTCATTTCATTTTACATCTGCCTTACCTGCCAAACGAATCCTTCGCCTTGCCCCGCGCTTAGCACTCACTTCGTTATATATTCAGCACACTAACACACACATACAGCGCTCCTCTCCCGTGTTCAGCTCACCTCCACTGGTGTGCTAACCGCAACAACCGTCACGTTTGCCGTCGCTGCCGCCGCCACTTTGCCACCTTTGTGCTATGCGCATTTGCTTGGCTGCCTCGGCAACTCATTAAGCAACGTCCGCCGGTCCCGCAGCACCCCGTACCATGCCATCTGTGCTGCCATGCCATGCCATGCCATGTATTATGGTGTTACGGGCACAGCGCGTACCGACTGGCTTTGGTTKTAGACAGACATTCTGGCACCAGAAAAATGAAAGCACACTCGTATGCACGAAAGAAATTACTGTGCGCTTGTGTGAGTCAACTTGTRAGCGTATTAAGTGTGTATGTGGCGGTGTGCAAATGAACTGCGCGTTGAAATGTAATGACAGAATAAARAGCAACACTAACAAAACATACTAAAACAACTACAAAAAGTTATAAAAACAACAAAAAAAAAAATACAAAAGCAACAACAAAAAAATATATATATAACAAGAACAACAAATATAAAGAGAAGAAAATTAAAAATAAGTCGAAAATTACAAGAAAGCTATAAAAATCCAAATAAATTAAARAATAAATAAAAATGTCAATAATCGCTGTCTTTAAAGCGAAAGCGTGCTACATTTGTGCTATAAATGATAATCAAAGTGAAAAATAAATTTCTGACACTCTTGCTGATCTCAAGCGATACATTACTTGCCTTCACGATATAAATTTCATAATGGTGGAAAAAAAAATTAATTTTTCCGCATGTTTTGGTTATTAAACGCTTGTTTCGGTTAGTTACTGGTTACTTTAGTTAATTGTTCTCTGCTGACACCCAAAATACGCTCTTCCAGTACTAGCTTGTTCTCGAAAGCATGSGTGTATTACGCAAACTATATTAATAGTATCTAGCCTGGACTTCAATTCGATTTAGACCTTTACAGATTTAAAGCCTGCACGGTTCTTGGCTATTTCTAGGCGAAAAATTTATTTTTCTTCATTTTTTGGATAGAAAGTGTGTATTTTATTTCCAGAAACAGAGGAAGAGAGAGATTAACTGTTAACTGCTGACATTCAGTTGCGCTCTTCGAGTACCAGATGTTTTTTGATAGCAAGAATGCATATTTCACACTATAATTTTGGATAGAAAGAGTTTATTTTACATAAAGAAATAAAGAGAAAGTTTAACTGTTCTCTTGTGACACTCAATATGCGATCTTCGAGTACCAGAAATCAGTGTAGCTGCTTGGTAAGCGAACGACTTCGACTTCAAATTGGTTTTGACCCGCCGTACAGTTTTAAAGCCTGTACGGTTCTAGGCTATTTCAGAGTGGTTAGGTTAGCAAAATATGCTTTCATAGGCCTTTCAGACAACTCTCTCTCTCTCTCTCTCTCTCTCTCGACATGCCACTTCTCCTACCACTAACTAATTATGCATATCACATTCTGACAGTTTCTGCATTTATGAGCATGCTTATACTTGTATCCAGGTAATAGCTTTACCTAAACTCAACCTTTACTCTTACATTCAAGTAATAAACACTTTCCAAACTTAAATTGTTTGTAGTTAGGTCTCTTAAAGCGCTCTTGCATTTGAAACACGCGACGCAAGCGGGTAAGCGGGCCTGGTTAACACTCTGTTGGATATGGCGATATGACATTTGTGTAGCGAAGCGTGAAATAAACTAAAGCAATATGCTCTCCAATTCCTCATACACTTTGTTGTGTCAAGTTGTTTTTTTTTTTTTTTCTTGCAACTTATTTTTTATTCTCTCCGATATTGSCTTTCGTAGTTGCTAAGTGGAGAATGCCAGAGAACATGCGATCCCTATTTACTTCGGATTATAGTTACATATGTATATCTCTACATATACTCGTATGTACATAGGTACTTGCAACTATATATATTTGAGACCACGTAAGCACACTTATGGTAAGTGGTTCGCTATTTAGTAATCCATTGAAGGAGCAGCCCTGCAAGAAATCGATTTTCTGCGGTTATTTTTTGAAGGATACCGATATATATATATAGTATAGTATAAGGCTGCAAAACAAACTGATCGCTCAACATCTAGTCATTGTATGGAAAACTTGTTTATTTGACGATATAATTAAAAAAAATTTGGCACACATTGTTTTCAGAAAAAATTTTATAACCTCCCGAAAAATTTTTCAGATCAAATAACTATAGCATATAGCTGCCATACAAACTGATTGATCAAACTCAAGTCCTTGTATTGCAAAGTTGTTTATTTGACGAGGTAACTACACGAAAAGTGGCATACATTAGTTTCCAAGACAATTTTTTAATCTCATAAAAAAATTGTGCAGATCGAATAACAATAGCATATATGTAACTGACATACAAACTGACCGATCCAACTCAAGTCATTGTATGGAAAACTTGTTTATTTGACGATATAATTAAAAAAAATTTGGCACATATTGTTTTCAGAAAAATTTTATAACCTCCCGAAAAATTGTTCAGATCGAATAACTATAGCATATAGCTGTCATACAAACTGACCGATCATACTGACGTATTTGTATGGAAAACTTTTTTATTTGTCGAAGTAACTACATGAAAATTAACATAGATTAATTTTTGGCTCACCGCTATAATATCTGGAAAAAGTTTTCCAGATTTTTTTTACAAAATAACCTATTAAAATCAAGAAAAATAACTTTTTATACTCTTTAATGCAAAAGAAAAATAATCTCTGAAAGAGTTATAGCCTCGCTGCAACTAAAGTTAACATTTTTACTTATTTATGATTTTTCTTGTTTAACTGCTTATTTCCTATCGACCACATTTGCTGGTAACCGCTGTCATTCAGCTTCGATGGAGACAGCTTGTATATTGGCATTGCATTGACCTTGAGCGCATGTCAAATGCACATCATATTATATATAGAGTATATAAGTATGTGTGTTGTATAAATCACAAAAAAATAGCATATACTCAGCCTTTTTTATGCCGAGAAATTACTAGAAACATTTTAAAGCGCTATAATTTAGTCGCAGCAGCTAACTCACCTCCTTTCTTTCACTCGACACTGTTGCCAAGTTGAAAAATTCAGCATTTTTACCTTCTCTCCCTTCTACAAGCCTGTGCCATAAAGGTCAATCGCTGATTCATTGATGCGTACAAATTATTCTATTGTCGACATTTTTATTCGCTTTTTCTGCATTATTCTTTTTTTTTAAGCGCGTCCGATTTCATGTCCTATAAAGCAGAACTATCGGTGTTATTTCTTTGATWTCTTTATATACATATATATGTATGAATGTATGCATGAATGTATATACGTATGTTTGTATATATCCCCAGCAACATTTTATGTAGCATTCATTTCATTTTGCTGCTCTGACAATGCGAGCGTTTTCCGCAGGATCAGCGGAAATGTTTGCGGCCGCAGCGATAATAAATTGCCAATGTCGGCTTCGTGTTACCAAACCATAAATAAAATGAAAGCCGCAATAAACAGCATAACAAAGCGAACACAAACAAAAAACCATATTACAATAATAAACATGTATATCAAATRCAACAAAGGCAGCAACAAAATCAAGGTACCCAGCCATATTTACCCAYATACCCACTTGCGGACATACAAACCAAGAGAAATATCATAAATGTAGCGCAAATCGTTTGTGACTGCAACACGGCGTTACGCAGCAATAAAAACAACAGCAAGAACWATGACAATCAATATCAGTTTGCTGCTGTTGTCACCGCTACAGTCACTAGCGCTGCATGCATGTATATTATGGCTGATGATGAAWTCATATCGTGAAAACTTTTTCCGCCTCAATGGAAATTTCCAGAGATCAAAAGCGCATTAGCGAATGCAAAAAAAGGCGCAAAAAAAGTGAAATAATGATTTGGAATTGCAACGAGAAAATATGCAATAATAAAAACATTGTATAAACAATTGCAACGAAAGAAAAGTCGTGCGCTGCAACAACAGCAAACAGCTGTATGTTGATTAGCGATCGATTAAGTGCGACTCCTACGAATCATACGACAATAAATTGCTTTTCTAGTCAATGGAGCGTAGGAAATCTGCACATTAGGGTGTGAATTTGAGACGCAATTAAAGCATTTAGAAAATTTGCATATTTTTAAGAAAGAATGAAGCGGCTTAGCTGTCAAAACAAATTAAATTGAACTGGTTACATTTAACAGGAGATATAACCTCTCGGTAGAAAGCTACCATGGAAGTCCGCTGTCGTGGAGAGAGTGAGAGAGACTCTGTTAAAAAGAGTTGAAATTCTTGACAGAAGATTATCGTGGAAGCAAAATATTGAGAAGATGGTGAGAGGGACGTTGGTTGGTTGGCTTATAATGCTAATTATAAGCTATTAGGAAAGGGAGGGAATTTTCCTCTTAAAGATGATGGTTTACTTTATCGTAAATGAGCTTTTGGGAAACGGTAGGGCTCTCACCAAAAGTTGTGATTTGGCTTTAAGAAACCGTAGRTTTACCAATATTGGTGTATTTGTCTGGTGGAAGCCGCCCGGTAAAGCCTCTCTCGGCAAACAGCTAAAACGTATTCGATAAGCAGAAGATACACAATGCGCGTTTTCACCGATGAAGCAAAGCTCAAGGGGAAAACTCCGGAAAACCGGATACATTAAGGATCCCAGAGTAAATCAGTCCGAGATTTCTCGCACTTGCATTATATTCCTAGTAGCATCTTCTSCGCGCACATAACTCCGAGTTCTATGTGGTGGGACGCAGTCGCTGGATAAGATAYATACTGAGCGTTTYCATGKGTGGAGTGAAGCTMAAGGGGARGTTTGAAGTCGTAGTCTTCTGTAGYGAGCTCTCGATCAATTCTTAATTCAGACTACAARACCATTCTTGTGTCTTTCAAGCAGAATTGGCAGCTGTTAAAGTAGCAGCAGATGTACTTCAGAGAAGTCGTGACTACTTTTAGGGAGTGTTGGGTTCCAGTCGGATAGATGAGSTGCTATTCAGGCCTTGAGCTCACCGATAGTCAGCTCCAATCAAGTCAAGGATTGCATATACATATATCAAACTTGTCTGTGTGTCTGCCCACAACGGAATCGATGGTAATAGTAAAATCGATAAAATACCAGACTCTCGGTCGCTAGTGTTCCCCTGTCGTCGTGCACTCGGGCGCTGGTTTTATTGATCTCCCGCGAGCTCAATTGTCAGTCAACCACAACTTAAGGTGTTGCGATAGTCTTTTGGCCTAGAGTGGCACTCAAAACAACCATGGAACGACCAGCTCTTCGCAGGGATTACATGGCTGCAATGATAACTATCCTTACGGGACACTGTCCCATTGACACTTTTTGTGGCTAAGATTTAGTAGGACGCAACTTGTCAAAGTTGCAGGAAGGATGGTGAGGTGGAAACATCTAAGCACTTTCTTCTTCACTGCCCAGCTTTCGCCAAAGTAAAGTCGATGGGTCTTGGTTGCCATACTAGCAACAAACTCTGCGAATTGACGGGAGTAGATATTAGCGTGTTCAATAATAATGTATCTGGCTCTAGGGGCTTTGTAAATGTACAATAGYATTTTTGATTCATAATCATGAGTTCTGGGCGTCACAACGTTGCAGTGTTTCTAGCAGTCCAGCTACGGGATCGTCTTACTGGATTATCTGARGATACACTACAGATACGTTTGAACAAACATTTGCTAAATATCTGGTGGTCTCAAGATCAATATCCAAAATGTCCGACCAATTTACGTTAGCTAATGTACTGAGATTGTGCTGATCACCCTAACTTTATACAATAGTGTTTCAATGTAGTGTTCGTTTGCCTCTATTTGAKCAGCAGCATTTATTGGCGCAAAACTGTAGTTTTTAAGTGTATTAATGGTTTTCTAATACTATTTTWCACATTCGTGCTACATTTGTTAATAGGCCAAATTACTCAGTTATAGTATATCTAAMACATATATATATGTACACTATGGCAATTAATTTGAGATGAAAGCATATTGCCGACAAAGTTCGATTGTCCAATGCAAAATGTTCGTAAGCGCTCAAACGCATAGCTTTACATACGGGATATTGATGTAGAGTTTGAGGTTGAGGTTTGAGGTTATGCAGTAACTTTTAGCGATAACTAAGGGATGTGTGGTAAAGAGAGGTTTAATGGGAACTATCAGGACACATTTATATGACAACCATTTTGTAAAAGCTCTAAATTCCGAGTTTTCAAGGAATAGTTTGAGGTTATAATGGATCTCTTAGAGATAACTATCAGACGTGCTGGTCCTCAAACCTTAGCGTGGACCTATTGGCGATGACTATCAGTTGCGTGATGAGGTAGGATTTGTAAAATATACAAGGAAAKTTTTTCTTGACGAATATGTACATATAGTGTATCTAAGGCTCAGCTTTTTAGCTGCTTATGCGTTGTAGTTGAATAARTATTTTCTTGGACTAAACCAAACCTAAAATCACCCTTTTCTGTCAACTTAATCTAAATACAAAATTAGTTAGCTTTTCGATATCCTTTGTCTCTTTCCTTGGGTTGGCCCAAATATGCTCTTAAATTTGCCACGAAGTTAATAACACCGAAAAGTAAACGTCGGAGATCCTTAAAAATTTATATAAATGATGTCTGTAGACCCTCAGCATATGAGATATTGCTCTGAAATTTTGCATACGTTCTTTTTTCTTCAAGAAACTATTTACGTGTTGGAACTGCTGATATCGGACGACTATAGCACATAGCTGTCATACAAATTGAACGTTCAAAATCACGTTTTTGTATGAAAAACTTTTTTATTTGACGAGATATCTTTACTTAACTCGGCATGAATTGTTGCTGAAGGCAAGGCTCTAATAAGCAAAGAAATTTCCTAAATAGGACTGCTGTATAGTATAGCTGCCAYATAAACTGAAGAATAAAAATCCAGTTCTTGTATGAAGAACTTTTTTATTTGACAGATACCTTCACAAAATTTGACATGAATTAATTTCCAGAGCAATGCTATAATATGCGAAAAAGATTTCAGGATTGGACTACTTTATGATATAGCTGCCATACAAACTGAACGATCAAAATCGTCTTCTTATATGAAGAACTTTGTCATTTGACGAGATACCTTCACAAAACTTGACATGCATTAATTCCCAGAGTAATGCTATAATATGCGAAAAAGATTTCAGGATTGGACTACTATATGATATAGCTGCCATACAAACTGAACGAGCAAAATCAAGTACTTCTATGAAAACTGCTTTACTTGTAAGCGGTATACGGATGCTTTGTAGAAAAAAATTTAGACGGACCTTTGTTTTTTATTTCTAGATTTACCAAGTCATATATCCATACTTACTTTGCCATTGTAGTCTTGCGACCCCTTTAAACACCATCACTTACTAACCATTTTCCGCTGGTGCATTTCGCGTGCGATCTTCGGCGTGTAAAATAAATAGCGATAGCTGCTGATTATATCAGCGATGAGTAGTATAAAAAAAAAAAACAAGAAACAGCGCCAACAAAAAAAGCGATACTCTAGTGTTGCAAATAAAATAAATTCAAGCGAAATTGCTTTTAGCAACAGTGACAATTGCCAACTATTACACTCGCAATTAGAGATGCCCGCCTCCGCGCCGCTCTACTAGCTTCCAGTGAAATAATCGCGGCAAAAATAAAAATAAAAAAATTAAATGAAATTTGTTTGTTTTTATTTTTGTATTTTGTTGCCAATTGAGTGGTCGCAAAGCACGCAAATACATTTTAGCCAAGAGCACATTTGTAACTAAGCATGCAAGTGTAGGTGTGTGTGTGTTTGTGGTGCGGGTAAATAGTAAATAAGGAAACAGTGCGAACTACAGCTTTGTGTAAATAAATAAAACAATTGCGCAAATGCACATAGCGACAGTGAGGCGAAATGGCAGCTAATCTGCAAATATATGCTCATATTAATATGCACACAAACGTACTTACATACATATGTAAGTATAAGTGTTTGTACATGCACAGTGTTGTGTGCAAACGCTGCTGCTACCTTGTATGTGGAAAATTTTCGTGAGTCAGCACTCGTTGGATTTCTTTGAATTATAATGGAAATTAACCACGGGCTTGCTAGTAATATTTAATGCGCTCACACACACACACACACACACACACACACTAGTGTATCCAAAATTTTTGCATTGCGGCAATTTCAATTAACATTTACCCATTTTATCCAATTTATCCATTTTTCCTATTAAAATTATATGCGCAGAAAAGAGTTAATTTCGTTTTTCAATTAAATATTAACATTTCCTACTGTTTCCATGGGTCAAAACG
>NW_017535675.1:173817-175942 GCF_001853355.1 Bactrocera latifrons | reverse complement strand
GGTCCTTCCGGTTAAATTAGTTACCTTTGTTCTAGCTTTGCTGATACTTTAAAGGTTCATTCCAGACTTTGTCGGTATTTGACTTAGTCGGGTTAAGTTTGAAGACTGTTCCAAGGATCGAACTTGGGCAACCAATAAATCTTATCATTCGTCGAAACTTCTTGTGGTCAATATAAATTTGCCAAAGCGTTTAATTTCTATTCYCACCAGCGGGCAACCAGTGAGACAACCTTATAGTGTGAACTCCGATGAAACAAAGGTTTTAGATCACCTACTACTAGGGATAAGCTAGTTTTACTGAGGGCAAAGGGCTCCGTACCTACGACTGTCGAATCTACGTAACCGGAACGGACCCGCATTTTTATCCAGGCAAGGACTAGAGTTTCTTAAAAATCAATAAAATTAGTTCGGCTGCTATAAGTGTAAAGTATGTACGTATACTCTTGAATTGCTTCAAAAAGAGCACGTGCCAGCTTGTTTACAAATCGTTTGCACCCTTGTCAGATGACAAGTCTCATAGGCGTAAGAGTTGAAAATAATACGGATTGCTCTTTGTTAATATTTGTATTACGAGTATAATAAATGTATTTGAATATTGCAGTAAATATTTTCGAAAAAAAATTTCATATTTATTTGCTACTTTTGGTTGTTATTTGTTATAAATAATTTGCATTTGACGTAAGCAAACTCTGCACAACAAATTACGCATAATGCCATTTTATAAATAAAACTGAGCTCATACGCTGAAGCCTAACCATTCATAACAACGATACAAACTAAACAACGGATTTTCTAAGAAAACTAAAATTATTAAAATTTTTGSATCAATAATATTATACAACATTTCCTTATAAAACGCGCAAGAAAATGTAAGTGAAAGACAAGCAAACCAGGATGGCATGAAATATTTGAAAATAACTTGCAAAATAACTTTTTCTTTAATATTTCTTTATGCGAGAAAACTGAATATAACTGAAAGAAAATCTTTATTGTCATGCGCTTTTGTTGTTGTCAGCATTTGTCCAACCTTCATTACCTTTTCTCACCATTAGACCCGCTTGCAAGTCAGCCGCACAGCTTTGAGGTTTTCAATTATATTTTTCTTACTCGGAAATTGCTACCAAAATAGTTTATGAGTGCAAAAATGGTCATGAGACCGCAAAGAGGTGGACTTCCTCTCTTTGTAATGCCACAGCAGCCGGCCACAAGTTATAATAAGAAAAGTAACCTGCGCCATCGCTTTGCAAAGTTCACTCGACCGCAGACGAGCCGCACTCAAGCAATTTGTCGCTGTTGCCATACCGYCGATTGCTGCCGTGGCTGTCGTGCGGCAACAATTCATTCAAWTTCCCAAATTCCGAAAATTCAACGTAAATATTTATGCCCATACAGACCCACATATGTATATACACTCATACATACATAYAAACCGTTGAACTGGCCGCAAAGGCAATTGCAAACCCACAATAATGACAGACAAGCGCAAAATAATTGACAACTGCCAAGCGGCAGCTGGCAACAGTCAAACAAACACAAACAGYCACAGACAGCGATTCTCAGTATAATAGCAACATTCAATAGTCGCACAAAGCAGCAACAACAATGACGTAATCAATAAACGAAAGTCGATAATGATCCCAGCAAACATCTGCGCTTTATGCTTACCAATAACTACAAACAACAACAAGCAATAACAACAAGCAATAGCCGCTCATCTGTTTGGTCAGCTATTTGTTTGGGTTTTGTTTGGACTGTGTGAAAGTTCTCKGGAAAATCGTAATGCCGTCTGTAACTGATAAGGCGAGATGAGCACACTCGCTCTGATTGACATCTCATTAAATGAGTTTCACGCTAAAAAATCGAAAATCAAACAAAGCATCAAAGCAACGGCGCGTTTRTGTAAAGTGATTGCGATTAGCCGCAAGCGTGTGTTAATGGGAAAAGTCGAGATAAATACACACATATGTATATGCACATATTAGTGGGTGAGATCAGCACACCTTTTTGGTTAATTGAATGGAAGTGCATCAAGACTTCACTAAGAAATATAACTTTTTGCAAAAAGAAAAAATCATTTATAATTCTGGAAACTATGACGCTCTGGGGAAATACAAGCTTATCAATA
>NW_017535675.1:173099-173786 GCF_001853355.1 Bactrocera latifrons | reverse complement strand
TTTTTTTTTTTTATTTTTATATTTTTGTTTTTTTATGCAGTTATTTCGACTGCAGTTTAGAACGTTAAGCTTCTTCAGCTTCTTCAAATTTGCTTACGAAATTTACAATGAAGTACTTGTGGAGTAAATACCGATTTTACGTGTCAAACCGAAAAATATATGTATATCGATATTTATCAAAATTTCGATTATTTACTTATTGATAAAAATTATCGATATGATGTWCGCTGAACCGTCGAAATTTGACTAAAAATTATCCTGTGGGTACTGATAGTTTTTATGGATTTGTACTTCCCAAACCGATAGTACAGACTATCTTAGTATATCGATTATTTCGAAAATTTCCTATTTCTATTTTTGAAAAGAAATTAAACAAGGTGTATGTCTGTATCGATTGTTTCTGTAGATTTTCACGAGTCCGTCGGTTAGTATCAATTCTCTGAGTATATCGATTCTTTCGAAAATATCTATTTTGGTAAGGAAATATGAAGAGAAGTTAAACAAGGTCAAGTTACCATAAGGTTATTTGAAAAATATTGAAAAAATTTCACATATCGATTTTGTTAATTTTCGATTATTAAATTATCGATATAAAAACTTATCAATATAATGTACGCTGAATTTCTAAGCAACTGACCAAAATGTATCATATGGGTATCGATTGTTTTTATAGATTTTTACGTGACC
>NW_017535675.1:147371-172822 GCF_001853355.1 Bactrocera latifrons | reverse complement strand
AAAATGCATATAAATCTTTTTAAATTYCGATTATTAAATTATCAGTAACAAATTCGTATCGGTTAAATGTCGATTATTAAATCAACGATAAAATCTTATGAAGTTTTGAACATCTGACCAAAATTTATCATATGGCGATATCGATAGTTTTATAGAAAAATGTAATAAAAACTGCTTTATTATAAGCCTATCCGAATTATATAGAAAATATGTATAACGCTTCATAAAAAAAATGAAATTAAAAATTAAAGTTATATTAAAATTAACGCTCAATTTTCACAAAAAAAAAAAAAATTTTTTTAAATCGATAATATATAAAATTATCCATAAAGACTCAATTTCGTAATTTTTCAAAAACGAAGTCAGTCTCAATCTTTGCTAAATAATTAGAAAAAAAATCCATAATATATTAAATGATGGGAGTTATAAATGCTAAAATTTTAAATGGTTCACCAAAAGTTATCGTATTGTGAATAAGCGACAGTTTTTTTTATCGATAAAGGTAAAATCTCATACATACATACCTATATAGAAAAATATAGACTTTTTAAAAATAAATTCGATTTACATTTAAATAAAATTTACAACAATCGATAATACCTAATTATCGATAGTTTTTATTTTTTTATCGATAAATATCGTTATGCTAATATATATAATTATCTGAATTATATATGCTGAACTTCTGTATATGTCTCGTCAAAAGTTATCGTATTGTAATTAATCGATATTTTTTATTGATAAATTKGATAAAATCTCTGTTTTATTATAAAGTCACATAGGTTACATACAAGTTACTTCGATTTTTGTAATTCCCTAGTGGCTATAACCCCATAAAGAGCACCTGTTCAGAAAAACTCTCTCAGCTCATAGAAAATACTTAAGCAGGGAAGAATATCGCTCATACGCACCAACGCGCCTGTAAAGCATTTCCTTCTAATTAATGCATTAATTTATATTTACTTTTACTAAATGTATAAAATATTTTTGAAAAAATATTTGGCAATTTTTTCTACTAGCCTTTGTGGGAGACTTAGCACATCTACATACCTAAATACAAGCCGACAGCTGTCGGTGCCACATAGAAGACGAGACTATAAACAAATTGCGCTGCGGCATTTGATATTTAAAACTATTATAATACCATCTAAGTCAATGCAGACGCCGATATACACTGCTGGGCATAAATGATGCTCACACACACAGATACATATTTCATATTATTCAACGAGTTGTTTACAGCGAAAAATTCAAATTAACCACAGTGTGTACTTAAAAAATTTGCCCAAAACAAAAAAAAAAAAAAAAAAAATGCCAAAAACAAAAACAGTGCAGCTTCATGTTTTCATGTATGAATTGACTTTTTTACGCAACTGATATAAACAGTTAGATATTTTCGCGTAAATAAAGTGCGCTGATAAGCGTAAACAGAATCATGGCATTTTCAAAAACAAATTACTGACTGTTTGTGAGTTTGTATGCATATGAACCTATTTTCCATTATATTTGTGGCCTACGCGCTACAGTAAACAAAAATAAATAACAGCAAGAGTGCCAGTACTGCCTAACGGAAATAGCACCGCAGCAATTAGCGAATTTCGGGCACACTTGACAATAGTACAAAAGAAAGCCGATGACGAATGTGGCAGGCTCAATTGTATGTGTGAGGATGCGCGCGTGCAGCTTATCAACAGCGACAATAAACGTGCTTGCACAAGCGTATTGGTTGGTCTAGTGTTGCATGTTGAGTGCTTAGAAACAGCGTAAGCTTATCGCAGCTGAGTTAAGCAAGCTAAAAACAACAAAAAATTAAAAAAAATAGATTTATTATTACTTTGAACAGGCTATAGTAATTATAACTAGCAGGAAACTGAGGAGACTTTATGAAATGTATACAACTATAAACAACGTGGCGAGCTGCGTCGATTTAACTTGTTCGTCTACTCCCCGAGCCAGAACAGATATCGATCTGAAATTCTGCACACTTCTTATACACGCTAAGAAGCTGCTCTTGTGAAAAAATCGCTGATAACGGATCACTTTAGCATATAGCTGTTATACAAACCGAACGATCAAAATTAAATTCTTGTATGATCAACTTGTTTATTTGAAGATATTATATATTTTCACGAGACTATAAATTAAGGCTTCGCTACAATCACCAAAAATGTTAAACTGATGGTTCTACTACGAGTATAACGTACAGCTGCCATAGAAACTGCACGCTGAAAATCAAGTTTTTGTATGAACAACTTTTATATTTGAAGAGCTGTCTTTATGAAATTTGTTATGAGTTATTATCCAAAGCAGCTGTATAATTATGGAATAAATTTTTTAAATCGATTGACTATAGCATATAGCTGCCATACAAACCGAACAATCAAAATCTAGTTTTTGTATGAACAACTTTTAAATTTGAAAAKATAGCTTCACGAAATTTGGTACAAGTAATTCCTGTAAGTAGTCGTATAATCAGCAAAGAAATTGTTCAAATCGAGCGTCTATAGCATATAGCTGCCATACAAACTGATCAACAAAAATCAAGTTTTTGTATGAACAACTTCTTTAATTGAAGAGATATCTTTATGAAATTTTCTATGAGTTATTATCCAATGCAGCTGTATAATTATGGAAGATTTTTTTTAAATCGGTTGACTATAGCATATAGCTGTCATACAAACTGATCAATAAAAATCAAGTTTTTGTATGAACAACTTCTTTAATTGAAGAGATATCTTTACAAAATTTTGTTAGAGATATTATTCTAGGCATTCATGTAATCGCAGATGAAAGTGTTGAAATCGAGTGACTATAGCATATAGCTGCCATACAAACTGCACGATGGAAATCAACCGCTTGTATGGAAAATCTTTTATTTGTGACGGTATGGTGCGTTGTGCATTCAATTATTTTATTAAAAAAAAAAAACCGAAAATAGCCCATGTGCCTTCCAAATGCAGCTTTGT
Source organism: Bactrocera latifrons (assembly GCF_001853355.1). NCBI lineage: Eukaryota > Metazoa > Arthropoda > Insecta > Diptera > Tephritidae > Bactrocera > Bactrocera latifrons. The sequence goes on along the minus strand of NW_017535675.1, from coordinate 169,856 downwards.
GTATCTAGGCGCGTTTATTATGCGTGCGATCGAGCCAGTTTCTTGATCAGCTAATAGCAGGTGCTTAACCGGCATATCACGTAGGCGTATTTATTTATGTTTTCTTCCAACAAATTGCCGCAATTTTAATAATTTTTCAATTTTTTCACCGAGGCGAATGGCCAACACGCCGCGCTGCGCCATACGCACACACTCACGCACGYACGCACGCACTTATATGTGAACTTATAAATACATATAAATAAATATATGCACCCATTCGGTCGGCCCAGCCGCTTTGCCGCAGCAGCAGTGCTGTCTTGCGCTTGGAGTTTTCTTCTCGTTTATTTTCCGCGCGTGTATGTTGCGGCAACATGTTGTTGACATCGTTCATGGCAGTTCATTCAACCCGCGGGCAGCGGCCAGCGCAACACTAGCAAGTTTACTAAACTCTTCACAGGCTTGTTTCTTTGACATTTTATTAAGCGTTTTTTTCGCGTTGCTGTGCATACACACACGCTCGCGTATATACATATGTACGCTATGTTTTTGTGTAGCTGCTTATGCCAAATACATACGTCACATTTTATTAAAATTCTTGCGGATGTTTATTTTGGTTTTGTAGTTTCGCGCAGCCACTTGCCACTTATTGGCTGTGCTTTCTTCTTCTTCTTCCGCTTTTTTCTGCAGTTCATCGCAGCGTTTATTTGTGTGTGRAGCTTTCGTGTAGTTTTTGGCTGTAAATGCGCGACACGTGCTGTAGTTAATTAATTTACAAATCTTTATAGACACCTACACATATGTGCACTTAGCTATATGGAGCACACACAGCCGGACACACAGCAGTATAAACAATCACATGCTCGTGTAGTTGGCACTAAAAGTCAAATTCACTTAACAAAAACAGCGTGAACCACTAAAAGTTCGGAGATTGATTTCAAATATAAATTTTATGTGGCACTAAAGTAAAACTTGCCGCTGCCATTATACTCGTTTACGCTTATGAAATTGGAATTTAGATTTAAAAGCGCGTGGGTGTGTCGATTTGCGTGTTTTGTATATGTATGTACATATGTAAATCTGCTGAAGATGACAAATGATTATTGGTTGAAGTACAAAGCAGTCATGTTCGATGTGCTTAAAATTATTAAGTACATATATCAGTGGTACCAAASTTAGACCACAACTAGGGTGAGGCTAGCCTTAATGTGGGCAAAAAAATCACTAGATCTCTTGCGATCGACCTTGGGCCAAGAGGCTTTTACGACATGGCATTACGGCATGTACCGATAATGACACAGCGCTGGCCAAGTTTCTGCGGAGCCCAGATATCAAGCAATACAAGGCTAGTGTCGCCGCTCTGCTATCTGAGTATATGTATGGTAACTTCTTTGAAAGAGACTSAACTTCGGAGCAGTAKATCTGCTGCTACCTTAATGGCTGCAACCTCGGCATGGAAGACACTGTAAGGTAGTCTGAAGCTAGGGTTGATAGGAAACTCCTAACAGTAAACCTCTCCATCAATCTTACTCCCCAAGTTTTGACCCATCCGTAAAGAATCTCACTGGCCCTATCCTCCAGCGGCTTTTTCCCACCCATAACTCGCTCGTCGGTATATGTCCAGAGAAGGAGCCACCAGAGTACGGTTTGGTGACTCCTTGATTTAAGTGATGCGGTATGAAGTCAAAGCATGTGAGGATATCCCAGTGTGGAGTTACATGTTCATTTCTTAAATATCTTCCGAAGATGCSTACAGGTACTATGTGTAAATGGCGTTAGGTCTTATGGTTGGCCCACATGATTCTCAGCGCCGCTCTTTAAACGATCTCGAGTTCCTTTGCAAGTTTTTTTTTTCTAGAGCTCCCAATCATGTAAARACTCCATAGAATATTATGGGCTGGAGTATGATATCGTAAACCACTTTCGTTGAGAGACCCCTCCTTTTGCTGATCTCTCCTTACTGCAGTATAAGGCAATCGATGCCTTTTTTATTTCTCTTCGATATTTGGCTTCCATGAAAGCTTCCTATATCAGGATGAGCCATCGATGTTTCACTGAATCCGCTGGTTGCAGACGGATGTCTCCCATTTGTGGCAGCGGTGCCATTGCGATCTTATATCTTCTAGTAAATAAAACCATCTCGGTTGATGGCGAGAGTCTCTTATACACATCTAGCGGTGCCATTGCGATCTTATATCTTCTAGTAAATAAAACCATCTCGGTTGATGGCGAGACCCTTTCCGACTGCCCAATTTATTGCGACGCTGAGATGCTTCTGCGTCAACTCGTACACGATACTCATTAACTTTCCTTTGACCATAAGTGCTACATCGTCTGCATGGAAAATYACMTGGCAGCCACGATCCTCAAGTTTTATAAACAGGTCGTTAACGATCAGGACCAATAAAAAACGGAGAGAGAACTCCAACTTGTGAGGTTCCCCTACTCACACTTCGTCGAACACGTGCGTTGCCTCATTATATTTCAATCACTTTGTCGCACAGAAGACTGAGAATGAAGTGTTCGACGTTCCGACTACTGCTTTCGGCACTGACATTAGCTAACTAAATAATCTTGTAAACGGTTAAAAGAGCTACGTCCTACCGGCTGTACGATGGTGAAGTGAGATCTCTGTTAAGATCGACATATGAACCTAACCTATTTCGTAAACAGTTTTTTGCATCCTTTTAGCTACGTTTTTGTTGAATTTCAATATTTTTTTTTTAATTAAAAACTTAACTTGCATGCACCCTTTTCACTTTTTAACGTAGGTATTGAAAAATTTTTCATTGGAAGTGAGTTGGAAGACTCGTGTGCTGTTGCTCACCTACACCTACGGCACCACATAGACACGCCAGCGATTGTCATTGACACTGACAGCTACGTTTGACAATTCTTTTAGTTACAAGTTCCGGCAAAATTAATTTTCAAAAGTTTTCTAATTTATTCTTTGCATTTATTTTCAGTGAAAACATAAATTTTTTTTTGTTTTTGACAGCAGTTTTAGTTTTTCGTTGAAAAATTAATGGATTTCTAGAGAGAATACTTCGGTGAGTAGATAATTTCATATTTTGGGCCGGTCGATTGGCCACCAAGAACGTGTGATATCACAYCATTAGACTTTTAACTGTGGGGATATATAAAGYCTTACGTCTGTGCGAACAATCCCACTTCGATTCAGACCTCGRAGCAAACCATCATGGCATGGCAAAGAATGTAAACAAATAGGGAACCTTTAATAACCACAAATCTCAATTTTTATGTTTTTTTTTTTATAAATAAAATATATAAGCAATTGCAAAAATGCCAAGGTCGTTTAAACACTTTACCAGATTCGCGCTCTTATCAAAACCAMCGAGTTTGAAAAAAGAAAAAATTAAACAACTTGACGTACAATTGCTATTTTRCGTTATTTAAATAAATAAATATACATATATTGATAAATACGCTTGTCCAATAAGTCACTGTTAGCGGCACTCACGGCGTCATTAGTATAGTCATAATTACCCGCCTTGCTGATTATTTAATATTTATTACCTGATAAGTGGTCAGAAATCCACTGAGAGGCGAGAAAGTTCTAAAAAATAAATTGGAGCTTCATGCGTCGAACAAAAATAAACACTTTGTTTACTAATTCGTGTGTTGACCGCTTCCTTATACATAAATACATACAGTGGCGTAACCATGGGGGGGTTTTGGGTGTCGAATCCAACGAAATTGTTGCTTTTAATTGAGATTCAGCAGAATTTATCAGGTAGTTGAAAGAAAAATCCTTTCAGAAATACATTTTGGTTGCGCCACTATATACACACGTGTAAGTTTAAAAATATTTCCAAAATAATATACAAGTATGTAAGCCAACAATGCGGAATTTCATCAAATCAGCTCACTCCACCGCAAAGCAATATTTATCGCTTCAAAAAACAAAAAAACATTTTTTTAACGGCAGCGCGTGCAAGATTGTGGAACTCTTAGTGCTACTACAAATAATGTCATATTATTTATTAAATAAMAAATAATAATAATAAACTCTAAATTTTGCTACTAAGCGCGCAAGCGAAGAAGTTTCCGCCCAACGAATTTGTCAACCAAGCGCAGCGAATAGACTTGAAGCCATATTTGAGGCAGCCATGCAAGCAGTGGCATAATATTATTACCACAGCAGCAAACTGAAGGGCAAATCAAGGGCTTGCCAAGCAGACCTATACACCAGCACACCTACAAAACAACAACAAAAATTCTTGGTGCGCACCAAATTTAAAAATAACTGAGTTTGWTTTTGCGTTGCAAGTGTGGTGGCATGCGTAGCAGAGCGCAGTAATCATGTTAAAAAAGAGCCGAATAAGACTACAACAACTAATATAATATATACTGCCTACATGACACATTTTCAAGGTTAGCCAAAAATCGATTAGGGATTACCACTCTAGCAATGGCAATTGCCAAAAGCCATAAACATTGAGCGGCAGTGAAGCGTGTGTGTTGGCCTGRCAATCCTTGCAGCTCGGCACGTCCACCTTTTCCAGCTGACTGTAGTCGTACGTAGACAATTTGCACGTGCTTGCGACGTATGTGGCAAAGATAAAGCAAGTATGCGCCTCACTAGATAAAACTTCTGTTTTTCTCAGTCTCATTTTTGGAAATGTTGGGTTACTTATAAAATAGCACAAAAATGTTCAATCCCGGTTGTTAGTAAGTATAAATATACTTTAATCTGAACTCTATTTTTGAAACATAACCTAATTTTTGGCTCCGCTAAAGCTTTTTCTCTTTTACCGTGACCTCAGACTCCACATAGCTCAATTACCGCATCTTTAACCAGCCACGTTTCCAGGGTGTTTGGCAGGGACGCAAGAGTAGGAATTGGGTAAACCCCTACAACTGTAATTGCTTACCCAAARGCATAATTATACCCGATTTCATCACTTCAATAATCTTTTGATTTCTCCAACGTTGTGAAGGTTTYTCTCTTCTTCTGCTTCCAACGTCATGAGCTCTGGTACAGCTCATCGTTTCATCGATTGCCGTATTTGTCGTTGYCAATGTGYAAAGGACCATAAATCTCCCGCAGAACCTTTCTCTCGAGCACTCCTAAGGCCGTCTCATCTCATCAGTTGTTGTCATCGTCCATRCCTCCGCGCCATATAGCRRGAYGGAAATGATAAGGTACTTGTAGAGTTTTTYCTTTTTTCGTCGTGAGGGGACTWTACTTTTCAACTGYCTACTCAGTTYGAAGTAGCACCTGTTGGCAAGAGTTATCTGCGTTGGATTTCAAAGYTTAAATTGTTTTTGGTATTGATGCCGTTTCCAAAAAAAACGAAAATATCTGCAACTTCGAAACATGACTGTCAGTAGTGATGTTTGCGCCAAATCGATAGGGAGTCGCTTTGTATGAAACTTCCTTTGATAATCGGRTCCTTCCCGATTCTAACAGAACTTTTGGTGTTGCTTAACGTCAGCTTACATAGCCATATTAGTTTTGCGAGGATACCAAATTCAGACATAGCGGTGTAAAGGCTTCAACCTCAATCCTGCAAAAGCTTGCGTCCCACTGGATTTAAGACATATATAACACATCTAGATGTGTATAAGAGACAGGTATAAAGGCTTTAACCTCAATCCTGCAAAAGCTTGCGTCCCACTGGATTTAAGACATATATAATAAATGCTCCCACGATTGCGTTCGTAACGTTTCTTCTCTAGTTCATAAGGGTCGTTGACTAACTCCTGGATCCCTGGATCCAAATTTAGAATGGAGGAGATCAACTGAAATCCACCATGTTCAYGTTCCAAAGAGCGCGGTTAAGGGTGCGTCTCTTGCTAGCTCAAAGGCTTTGCAGTTTTCAGAGCTTCCGTTTTGGCCTGRCAGAAGKRTCAARTAATGAAGTAGCTTGATAMTAATTYCAGWGAGGTTAGACACATATCTTGACTARCTTAGARCGCATAGAYTGCGAGCTCAGATTGATTGCTCACCTCCCTRAAAGCATTTCGGAACAGTAAGTCAGTAAGTCTAAAGTCTAAAGTACAAAAGTAAACTGGTAGTCTGAAGMTAAGCTTGCCGGCAATCAAACTGGGCAAATTGATAAAGGTTGACTTAGGTCATTTTCTAATTTTAGTCSATTTTGTTTGGTATTTCTTTAAATATTCATTTGATTATATTAACATGAAATCGTAAACACTTTTAGGCCTCTCACTAATTTTTAATCAGCTTTCCCTTCACACCCTTTTTAACTGTAATCTCCAACGATTGGATTTGTGGTTACTTTTATAGCTGCTGCTTTGTATCGTATGTGTTGCTACGTGACTTTAGTAGCGTTGCTCTTGACGCAWTTTTCAGCGTGCAAAAAAGACAGACATTGCTTCGAATAAATTTAAATTTGATTTTCTTTAGTACAAATGCTGCCTAGCAACAACAAAGCTACCACAGCAAACAATAATCTCCTTTTGGCTTGATTTTTATACACTCGCAACATRTTTACTTCTAAGTATACCCKGAACGGTGGTGCWGGAGAAAACATCTGAGATCTTAGAAAATATATCAGAGACCCTTTAAAATATATATAAAAGTGATCAAMGTAATCAACCGTGTCGATGTAGCGATATCCGTCGTTCTGTATATCTGTCTCCATATACGCRAACTAGTCCCTCAGTTTTCGAGATATCGCTCTSAAATTTTGMATGTGTACTTTTCTTCCTAAGAARCTGCCTATTTGTCGGAACCGCCGATATCGAAGCACTATAGCAAATATCTGCCATACAAACATTTCGATCAAAATACAGTCTTTGTATAAAGAAGTCTTTTATTTTACGAATTWTCTTCACGAAATTKTGCATGCATTATTCTTCAAGACAACGTTATAAAATCCGAGCAAATTGTTTAGATCGGAGCAATTTTGCGTATAACTGCCAYAGAAACTGATTGTTCAAAATGCAGTCTTTGTAAGGAAAACTTTTTAATTTGAAGARATATCTTCATGAAATTTGGTATGCCTTATTCGTAGGATCAACGGTACAATCTCCGCCAAAATTATTCAAATCGTGCCACCATAGCATATAGCTGCCATACAAACTGTTCGATCGAAATCCAGTTCTTATATGAAAAACTTTTTTATTTGTCAATATGTAACTACGAAATTGTGCACAAATTATGGCTAATAGATAACGGTATAATTTCCGAAAATATTTTTCAGTTTGCACCACTATAGCATATAGCTGCTATACAAATCGGCCGCTCAAAATCAAGATAAAGATTTTGTTTACCCTTTTATGTAATAAAAAATTATCTGTGAAGGGTGTCATAGCGTCGTTTTAGCCGAAATTAACGGTTTTTCTTGTTTTCATTAATAAACAACACATTTGTTTCTGTTTACGTGTGAGCATCTTGTCGTGAGTTATTTCTTATATTTTAACCCCATCGAGGGCAGGTGACATTATTAGTAGCGTATGTTGTTGTTGCTTGCGCTCTGTACAGCTTGTAAGATTGACAGCAACAATAGCAACAAATATGGCCAGCAGTATACACTTGATGTTGCTATGCCAGCCTGCGAACTTGCTGCTCGCTGACAACAAATCGCCTGTCTAACACGCGGCTATAATTCAGTGGCTGCCAGCGAGGAAAATTTTGTTTTATATTTTTGTTCATTATAAATATATGTGCAAATGTTTTTTTAATTTCACTTTGACGTGATCATGTGCTTGTTGTTGTTGTTGTTGCTGTGTGTTTCTGCCTTTTATTTGCCATCTGTCCTTATTTTGTTTTGCCGCGATCGCCTTGACGCGACCCATACGTTTTTGTAGCACACACACATGCCTCACTCGCTCATGTGCCACGGCGTACGTGACAAATCGCCGACGCCCCCAAATTACACCAACGAACTTTTTAAGATTAAACTRTTTATTGGCGCGCCACCCTCCGCAGCACTCGTAGCACACATGAAAAAGCTGAGGTTTGGCAGCCGGAAATTCTTGCATTTCTCCATTTAATTTTTAATTACTTCGAAGTTGAATTACGTGTACCAGAGCTGTCTCTGTGTGTGTGTGTGTGTGTGCTCCACGTTCTTAAGTGCCCAATTGCAGTTAAATACAGCTGTGGGTATGTGCGTCCATAGAGCTTTATTACACCAGCTGATACCCGTGCAGCTCAGCCATCAACTAACCGCCAACTCCTCCGCTGCCGTCCCGGCCGCTGGACAACCAATCGTTCATCCACCAAAAAAAAAGAGCGAACATTGTTGTCCACAACGCTGGACAACCACTCATACACGCCAACAACACGTCCATCATCATCGATCCTACGGCGCTCGTTACTAGCCGCTGTAGCTCTTGCGCTGCCGCTGGCTCGCATATCCATTTAAAGTAATTGCTTGTAATTGGTTTTATTGATTGGCATGTGAAATTTATAAGACAAGTTTTGCGCTGAACGCTTCTCATCGATGGCACTCGYTACAATATGTACTATTTCAATRGAATTGACGCGTCGAACAAGCGCTACTGTAACGGACAAGACCCTGCGCGYCAGCAGGCCAAACGGAATCGCGTTACCGAATCGGGTCGCAGCTTTATTAAGCCAAGTGGGAACACATGCGGCTCGGAATTGTCGTAGGCATAAATGTTCCCACAGTTTAAATCGGGATTTGACGGGACGGAATATCAATTTATATTACAAGTTTGCTAATTAAGAAAGAGAAACGGAGTTTTCATGTGAAGCGTGAGCTTTAACGGTTCTTCATATTGCAGTTTGGAAGCTGTTTTAAGTTGAGAAAGGTACCAACTTCTTTTCTAAGAGAAAAGCTTTCTTTTCAAGAGTACACATTTTGTAGCTGTGGTGAAGTTTATAGGCTAGTTTTTAATATTTAGAGATAGGCGGGATCTGAGCTCAACTTAGTTATAAAGGACATAAGGATTGGAGGGTCTTAGACTTGGTAGGGATCATTAAAGTTGTTGTTCTAGCGGCAGATAASATTCTTCAAGTAGCTTTGAGAGACGTTGCTAAGTTGAGTCTGTCCCGGATTTTTAGACCAGACTGTCGGCACCGTGAACTCATCAATAGTAGTAATCGGTCTGAACTTACTAAAGTTTTTAGCATGAAGAGACATTCTTACACTCAAGTTCATAAAGATTTCTGCGCTTTAGTAACCTCAGAACGGATTAAAATCATCTTGAAACTTGATCTCAACTTCATATGTATTTTTGAGCTCCAGTAACTTCAGAGTTGAACATACGAAACCCACACYTCTTAGTTCCAAATGACCTAATTAACCCAGCTTAAATTTATTTTAACTCGAATGAGAGATTAGTTTCTTGAACCACCAGAGGTTAAATCTTCTCGGTTGCTTAGTTAAGCGAGAGATGTATCCTTGTATAGTCACTGGAGAGCTTCTAAGTACAAGAACACTTCCCAAATAATATATAATATGTAAGAGAAGCGGCTAAAATCCGACCTATCAGATTTTCTTAGATTGTTGTTGCGATATACATATGTTGTTGCAGTATCAGTTATAGCTGTATTTTTAAGACGAAGTCTGTCCCAATTATGTGAGAGTTAGGTTAGGTTAAATTGTAGGTTTGGTCTAAAATAAGAAAAAATCKATGAATCACTCTCACTTGGACTGATATTTGTCCTTTATGTTATCCAAAAATTCCTTCCAGCCACTTCCCAAATTTTTACAAAGGTGCGTCCACCGAAATATTTATATCTCAGTCTTGTCAAAACCAGTCTGAGTCCTGCAAAAACCGGACCGGAAGAATGTGACAAGATGTTTCCACCTCACCTTCCTCCCTACACATTTTGTAAAGAGCGTCCGTCAAAATATTTTGTCTTACCCTGTGTGTACGAATTGGAGAGTATCCAGTCAGAACACCGAGGAGACTCACTTTGGACCAGAACATTTTCGCGTTCGCACAAGTTCTGCTTGTTAACCAACGCTTTTTAAGCTCACTGGCGGTCCACATGTTCAGCGCTAGAACGCAAGAGAATATCAGAAAACCGACTTGCTAAGTTTAAGTAGTTCGGAAGAGAACTTACAGTTCACGTTGGACCAGAAGGATCGCGGAGTCGCACAAATTCTTTTTGACTAGCGCTTTCCGAACCCACGGACAAAAAGACATCAGAAAACCGACTTACCTTCAATCAAATGAAATTGTGGCAAGGGTGGCTTCGGTAGTAGCGTCCGGYGATTGCGCTGTGACCGGGCACATATATGTGGGTGCTATCTTAATGGACTTTCGATCCGGTCACAAATTCATTGAAGTGGCTAATGTGAGTTTCGGTTAAGTCGCTTCGTTCGTCGAAGGTAAGACTGTTCGGATGTTTCATGCCCCGCCTGGACAATGGAAAATGAAGCAATATTCGTCGCATTTTTCCTACACTACTCTTCACTACCCGTGCTAGTTCCTTCAGCATTTTGTCAAGGAAACACCGCTGCCACTTTCAACACTATTAAACTTTTATTACACGGCAACAGCCAAAGCGTATAAAAATTACACGTTCGAGTTGCTGTCATGAAATTGCCAATAATATGTAATTGTTGCCAACTACGAGCACTTACCACACCAAGCTACCAACTAACGTTTTTCGCTGTAACATCCTTGTCGGCGTCCAACGACTGCCAAACGACGCGGCCAACGCGGTCTCGGCGTAAATCGCGTGTAAGCCGCATACAATGTTGACAGTTTTRTGATTAGCCTTAACTAAGCGAACCTAACCTAACATCTTGGCATTAGCATTACGAGTACATATCAATTACAGCTCATATGCTCATTTATAATTTATGCAATGAAAATTGGTGGTTGTAATGCAATTCGCAATGCCGCACGTTGCACGCGTCGCGCTGACCACTGTCGTTTGATAAGTGTGAGAATATTCACAGTAGACGCTAATTAGAATATAACGAGCTTAAGTGCATACAATGTAATGTAAGTCACATTTATTTAACATGAAAATCGTGAGTAGTCAGACAGTGAAATGAAAACCGGCGAAATTGCATGTCTTTCATATGAGAATWTGTGGAGATAATTTATTATTTTATTATTTAAATATTTTCGAAATAGTTAGTTATTGACTCACCTGCACATTGAGCTCATGCTCACAGAGTTGGCTATGACTTACAGCGAAAAGTATGCCTCAAGGTCTTTGCACGGGTTTTTTGTTGGTAGACATCACAGATAAGCGGCCAGCGCTGTAGCCAATCAGGCGGCAAAGCACTCGCAGCTATTTGCCTAGATACTAAAAACAAATCAAGAACTTTAAATTAGTCATGGCTCGCTTTTGTGAGCTTATCAGGCGCTGACTACTACTGTGGGCAAAAAGTAGTAAGATTTTTTAATTTAAATTTAAATTCCGCATTGAAGACAATTTCGAAAATTGCCTTTAAAAACTGTTTTGAGTATCAAAAAAAAAAAACGTTGGCACAAGTGTTTTGCGGCCAAAGGGGATTTCTTTGAGAGCGACGACATAGATTTTGAAGAATAAATTAAGAATTTTAAAGTTATGAAGAAGGTCAGACTATTTTTTGCCCACAGTAAACTGCGTGCTCAGTGCGACTACCAAATATGATCAAGTTGTTTTAAGCGATGCCCTAAATGTATTTTATAGATAAGTAGATTCAACGGTTGTCGTTGGACTTTGTAAATATAGACACAAATATATAACTAATAAATATATCAACTATGATAAGATTTGTGCTATAGCAGAAGCAGTTAAAGCCGTTGGCTTCTTTACTTTACTAAATGATGTGGAACTTGTTAAAAATAACCACATTGTTTTTGATTATTTTTTTTCTTGAAAAGCTTATTATACTTTGGAAAWWTACTCACAAAACCTGAGCATTAACGGATAATATATAAATGTAGACAATAACTTAAGAAATACTGGTTATTGAAGCCCAGTGCTCTCATTTAATGTACTTACGTGGCTTACAGTATGACTAGACCAAGAAAATTCTACCAAAAATGTCATTAAGTTATTAACTTTGAGAATATTTCGTATCAAATGCCACGAGCCAAAGTCAAACAAACTAATTTCAGACAACTAGCTATTAAAATATTGTTCGTAAACATCTARAGTCTGTACAAAATTTCTCTGCAGAACCTGATATAATAATATTTCACCAAAACATCGATACTTCCCCCGATAAAGGTAAACTATTGTCTCTGTGTTTTGAACTATATTAATATAAAATCAAAGCAGCGATACTTCCCATGCCGCAGGAAGCCTATTGCCTTTGGACTTTGAACTGTATTCATGCAGTGAATGGCGCAACTTCTTCATCAGCTACAACCCAAATCATACAGTTGTTTGGGACTGCTAACTATGTTATATTTCGTCCTGCCCAAAAAGCATTAAAACTATACCTAGTTTGAGTCTTTGACCATAGAGGTAGCAGAATCTTGATTCTTAAAATGTTGAGCGACTAAGTAAGTTGATCAGATAGGAAGATCTTCATTCTTGAAATGTTGAGCGACTAACTAAGACATTTCATAGCTATAATCTCAGAAATCAACTAATCTGTTAACAGATGAAGCTTATAAAGACTTCATTCAACAACTAATTACTTCTAGTAGTAAAAAAGTTCACACACATGGCGTCCCTCAAGTAAGGGAAGACAAAGGTAAAGGCTGACAACAGGTCAAGGCTATGAATTGAAAAACTGGCAAGTTTTCAAGCCGAGATCCTGACATCATTACACTTCAGTTCATCAAGATTTCTGAATTTCGATAACCACATAGCTCCACAGATCTAGCTCTTACCACTTAATTCGAAGTGACGTCGATGTCCCAGCTTTAAGCAATTTTTGTTAGAATGARAAATTAGTTTCTTAAACTTGCGTCTTCGCGAACGCATAAAAATGTTGGAAACTTTGGATGGTTCTTTGTATATTCACTGGAGAGCTTGTAAGCACAAAAACAGTTTCAACTAGCAGCTAAGATACCATCGTGCCTGAAGTAAATGGAGACAGCAGTAAGTGATCAAAGTGTAAACACTGTTAGCAGCAAAGACGATGGGCTCGCCAAAGGAAAGGAAACCCTGGTCCCAAACGGATCATTTGATTGGCTTGATTGGTGAAGGAAAGGAAGGTGTGGTGAAAACACCAGGCACTAGGTCCAAGGCCTTTCGGCAGCCATACACATCTTTGCGAGCTAATTCGTCATGCTCGGTCAGAAATGATAACAGCCTTCCCAACAAATTTGTGGTAGACAAAAATCGTTTKGTCGATTTGTGGGAATTTTTTCGATCAACACTTAGAAGTATTAGATATAAGAATGGACCTGCGTATTATACTGTCCAAATGGAAACCCGTTTTTACTACCCTACTAATTTTTTTTTATCTTAACTAAGCTTTTTCCACAAACCGAAGATCGGATTATTAGGTGATCCAAGTAGTATTCGACCAAATAGACCCCGCAGTGACGAAAATATAGCAGCCATAGCTGAGAGTGTATACGAATACCGCGGATAGTCGATGCAAAGCCGATCAAGATCTTATTTTGAAAGTGTGGAAAATACAACTTTTGCAAAAACTGAAACCACTCGATCTTTCCATATGTAGCTACGCTCTATGAGCTCTTGAAAACTTCCGAGAAGATCCGACATTTTCGAGTCAGAGTTTCTTCAGCGATGAAGYCCATTTCTGGCCTAATAGTATGTATGTAAACAAGCAAAATTGACGTATTTGGGACAAAGAGCAACCTGAAAAGATTCAAAATCTACCATTTCATCCAGAAGAGACAACGGTTTGGTGTGGTTTGTATGTCGGTGGAACCATCGGTCCACTTTTCTTCAAAAATGATACCATTAGGAACGTAACCCGYCAATGGGGCCCGTATCGTACCACAGTAGTCGACTATTWSATGCCTTAAATTGAAGCTCGTAACATCGGCGMCCTTGGTTTCACCAAAACGGCGCCAATTCCCACACATCGCAAAAATTAATGGACTTATTGAGAGAACACTTCGGTGAGAAGATAAACTCACGCTTTGGTCCGGTCAGTTGGCCACCAAGATGGTGTGACATCACAGTGTTAGACTTTTTCCTGTSGGGATATGTAAACTCTAAGGTATATGARGACAATCSCCCTTCGATTCAGGCATTGGAGCAAAACATCACGCCTGTCATTCGCCAGTGAAAGAGATAATCTTCAAGAAATAAATGCAAAAGAATATTCATTCGAATGATAATAAACCTTTCGCATTAAATTTGAAGTTTCTGTGTTTTTTCTTTAAAAAAGTAGGGATCTTCAAATTGCTTCACGCATTGTAAGAATAKACGTATTTTAAATTCTCCATCTGCTCTCTTGAAAGCAGCATTTTTTCCATAAGAATTGGCGCTAAATATAATTTATATTCAACAATAAAATCATGAAAATCATGCTAATTTRTAACTCATGACCACTTACGCATAATAGTGACATACATAGCTAGCTATATTGGACTTAAGACTATCGCACACACATATCGAGGTCATTAACGATTTTCAACGCACGCTTTTCAACGAAAATCCAGTTTACAAGCTTTCATCGATTTAACAAATCTCGCCAATACGATAATACATTTCAGGTCAGTAGTTTCATATGCATACACACACACACACACACCCATACAATTGTAAGATACTTGAGCCAGCGTGTGCTGGCTAGTCAAGCGCTAAATTAAAACTTCACTCAACTAGATAGCAATAGCGATGCAAATAAACAAATAAATCGCGGCTATCAAAACGAGCCGCAACACTTGAAGGTGTGCGACGGAGCGGCAGAGGCAGCATGAACGAGAGGCAGTCAAAAGTTGAAGTTGGATTGATGTTAGTCATTTGGTAGATTTCTACAATTAGACGCTCTAGCGGAAAGAACGGCGTTGAGCTGCCAATCAGCGATACAAAAACCATACAACAATAACAAGCGGCAACACGCCTGCTAAGAGCCACAAGTGTTTTTTAAATACAGCAACAACAACAAGAGCAACAACATAATATTAGAAGTTTTAAATTTGACGCATTGACAGACTTATGCGCATAGTGATGGCTGACTGTTGATTGCTGACAGCCGACCGACATAGCGCTCATTGWCTTTTGACTGATCGCTAAAAGTGGGCATGTAAGCGGGCGTAACGCCGATCAACTCGATTTTTGAGCTTTGTTGCCAACGGCGCAAAGGCAATACACACACACACACATGAATACAGTACGAAGCGGGCGTGACTGTGACAACCCACTTTTTGTGATCTCGGCATACTGCCACTCTTCACGCACCCAACGGCGCTTAGCGGGGTCCATGGCTAGTGTATGGCCAGTTAATAGCAGGGCGGGCACGCAGTGTTTTGTAGGTGGACGCAGCGCTTGAGCGGAGCTACACTTTTTGTTGCTAGGTTGACTCACTAAGCGCGATATGCATGCGCGCTTGGCGCAGGGCGGTTTAGCGACGCGTTGCATTATGTGTTTAGGCTCCAGCTAGTAAAAGCAAAGGTGCAAAGGTTATTGTTGTAGCCAAATGAAAAAGCCTAATTTTACTGTTTTTATTTTCATTGTTGTTGCTGCATTTACAGTACAACAGTTTTTCTAAAGACTACTAAGAGCCAGCAATGACTGTATTGTTTTTGCTTGTTGGTGCGCGCAATTTTTGTAGCAGCCCAAAAAATCAGATTTTAAGTTGTCATGTCATGCCATGCCATGCTATGCCATACCATGTACCATGTAGCGTGTAGCAAGCACACTCACACACAGAGAATACGGACAGCAATGAGCCATTGCTTACAATACAAGCTGGCTTTTTTCGAGTTTCATTATTTTTTGCGACATGAAAGCCTAAAAGAGATAAAGCCAGCCATCCAGCCAGCGTAACAGCCACATAGCGCTCGTATGCGTTCGAGCCACTCGAACCAGCGCTGTGCTCGTGTAGAAAAAATCGGTAGGTGGAAGGTGAGTTAACCGGTGCGTTGAATGGTTATGTTTTTGTTTTTTTACTTCTGAGTGTTGCTGTTGTTTTTGTTTCAGTGCTGTTGTTTCTGGTAATGCGTCTGGCAAATAACAATGAGGGCGCTGGAACAATGGTGCGCAACAGCAATGGCAAAATCAACAATGACACCATCAGCTAACGCGTTCGCTGGATAAGTGTATGGGTCAYAAGCGAGGCGCGGACTGGTTTGCAACACGTCAACGGAAGCATTTGAACAGTGGGTGTCGACTGTTGAAACCTACTGTTCAAACAGGCACATTAAGTACCGATACTCTAAGATTCTAAGTGAAACTTGCGCAAGTTTGTTCGAGCCTGTACTGTACTTGTATTATAGAAGGCTCATCTCCTACTTATCCAGAATCGCACCCGACACACAAAATGTATGTTCAGCGTGCAATGAGTTCCTGCTTAACTCTAACCAACTCTTTTCTTACCCAGCGAGCCTTACTCATCTAACACTCCTCTSCCCTCGCTGCGTTTCACAGTGTAATAARTTCMCGCATGAGTCKAATCTCCTCTTYGCTTGCCCAGCGAGCCTCACTCATCTTACATTACTCTTTCTTCCGTCCGCCCTACAGTGCATTGCGGTCCCGTACGACTCTAACCTCATCTTTGCTACACCAAACGAAATCCACTCATCTCACACTCTCTCTCTCCCTTCCAGCGAACCCAACTTCTCTTAYACTCCTTCGTYCGAAATACAGAATCCACACGGGTCYGAATTAGATAGCTTAGAAGACAACCAACCAGAAYCTTACCAGCCAACCACGGTTTCGATAAACGCTATAACAACGACCGTAGGTTCTGAAGTCAAAATAATGAGATACAGGGTTTAGAGTTTGGTTTGCATTTATCTTGTGTGGGAAAAGTACAGCTTTCGTACTCTAACTCGAAATTTTGAGGTCTGAAGTCCACTATTCAAAAGATATTCGAGTACCACATTAATTTGGGTAGACAGAGTTCGCTGCTTTTTCGACAATCAGAGAGAAATGCAATTGTCATTCAGTCAACATATTTTATTCAAAAAGAGGGATATTTTGCTTTTTCCTTAGGTGACTGAACTTCGTCGCACTCGATCTYGAGACTTTGAACTTTGTAGTATACTCCACATTCGATATTGGAGTAGAAGGAGTTTGTTGCTTTTCCGAAACTCTGAGAGAAATGCACTCGTCATCCGGCCAATCCATTTCGTATATTTTCTTTAGCTTCGACGTTTTCCAATAATACGAAAGGGATACTCTTGAGCTTTTTTGATTGCAATACTTCGGAAAAAAATGTCTCTAAGCAATTAGGTTGTTCGAATTTAACTGCGAAGTCCTCAGTAACTTAACTGGCTCTCCTCTGGCTCTATATAAAATGCATCCACCTTTTGAACTAAGGTATGCAGCGATTTTTGAAAGTATATGGTTGTTTGGWAGAATGGAGGGGGCGCACTTAGGCCATAATTAGGTCAATTGTACCTCGGGTTGTAACAAAATTAAGCCTTATCCAGCAACGCAGTGAATCTGGTAAATTACCCAGTTTTTTTTTTCCACCCAGCTGCCATATGTCGCTTAAGTTAGAGCATTGCGAGCCTTGAGATATATCCCTGTCTCTTATACACATCTAGATGTGTATAAGAGACAGGATAGATGCACTGTGTTCATCCCTACAGTATTACTTAGTTACCTTTTGCCAAGGAGCAGCTGATTGTGGCGGTCAACCCTACCTGGTGTATGATGTGTTACTAGTGGTTCAAGACCTCTTCGACTCTTTTAGAGTCCACAGTTTCTAAAAATTTCYTATCACCCCTCTGATTTCATGATCRTTTATATATATGTCCAATTKACGGTTRTACAAGGTTCAGGTTACCCAAGATGCAATGGCTTCTCTTCAAGCAATTCCTACGCCGGTTTCTTAGCCCTCCAATTTCTTGATCTTCTGTTGTTGTTGTTTTAGTGGCAGAATTCTACCGAGTTGACAGTTCTCGGCTGGCTAAAAAATCGACTCCGTTACGCTTACGTAGACCCGAGTGTCATGGAAATGGATCTTCTATTTCGTTCTACTTACTTCTAAAAGACTTACGGCCGCATTTTTACATTTTTAGATACTTAACTTGTCTTTGCTTCAGGTTGTTTGTAATCTGCTTTCCTAAAAGAAACTTTTGTCCGGCGCTTTTCACCACTTCAGCTCCACCGTGCCGCGCTCAAACGTTAAGTGCAGCAACGCTGTTTGGATTTAACTCGTTGCCATATCGCAAGCCAAGTACATGTACACACACACACGCGCGCACATATCGGTATATACAGCTATCGGGCGTCCCGGCTTGACAGCCTCCTATCCGAAGTGTCATTTGCGCCATTGTCTGCTTTTTAGGCTCATGGCGWGWATTGTTTTTGCTTTTTWTAGTTTGTTATTTCTTTTTTGCGCGCTGCTTGCAGTGCCATAGCAACCGCTATTTAGGCATTGTGCTGTTGTATCTGCTTAGTAAGCGAGCGAGTCCGTATCTGTGCTTTTCAACGTGTATCTTTCACCTTAATTTCGTTCGTTTTTTTTTTCTTCTATGTTTTTTCTTTTGGTTTTCATCTTGTGCGCTGTGTACCAACGRCTCCGTTGCATTTGTTTGCGCGCTCAGCTGTTTCTTGTTACTCTTGTTGTTGCTGTTGTCTTGCCAGAACTGCAACACACACTTTGGTGTTCGTTTCATTTTTCGTTATTATCATTTGTTGTTGTTGTTGTTGGTACAATTCTTTCTTTTTTCGCTGCTGCTTCTTCTCGTTGGGTTCTTCGTCTCGGCTTAGCCGCTTGCGGTCTATGACATTTGGGTGTTCGGTTACCAATGCTTTTACCAAGCATCATTGTCACCGTTGTTTTTGCTGTTGTTTTTGCTGTTGTTGTTGCTCTTGCTGTTGCTACTGCCGTAACATTTCGGGCTTTAACGTGAATTTAATTGATAGCAAACACACACCCAGCTGTATTTTTTGCTTTTGTTTTTGTTTGCCTTTTGTTGTATGTTTTTATCTCGCTTGTTTGCTCTTAGTGTTATTGAAATGTTGGAAAAGAATCACATGTGACACCCATACATAAATGCCTGCTATAATCATGTGTGTGTGTGTGTATGTGTCATTGCAGGAAAGTCTTTTGGCCGTGTTGTTTTTCTGTTTCTCTCCGCTTTCAGCGTGTTGTATATAATTTACATTAATGTTTGCTTGTAAACTTGTGTAACTTTTTCATATGTGTGTGTGTGTTTGCTCTGTGCTTGTGCCACATTTACATTTCGGCTGTATAAAATTACCATTCATTCGTWAGAAAAGAGCTAATTTCGCTGTTAAACACATTTTCCACCGGATATATGCATGTTAAGGCGCTGCTCTGCGACTCTCTACGCCGCCTCGTGGTAATGCAATTTTTATCGAACTATTCTTAGTACCAGCTATAGAGCTGCGCCGGTCTTACAGCGAATTTTGGACCGCATGTAGGCATGGCGAGACGGAATCGCCAGCGCTAATAGCGGAACCTCGGTTAAGTTCATGTGGGTACGGGATCCGCAGTCAATGCKTTGGACCCCGTTAAGAGGCATGTCTTACCAAATTTGACGGTTTTGTTTATTTCACGCATCACTCAACTCTAAGGGAACCTCAGCGAATTAGATAGTTTTCTTAAAAGTATCGTTAATATTTTCACGTTGTTCCAAGGCAAAATCAGCAATCTCACGACGTTTACGGTGGTCCAGTGATTTCAGTTCTGGAGTGAGCATAATTTTAGTTGGATGCAAGCTCAAATACTTTCTCAAACTCCGTGAGTTTGTGGTTTGGAACCCAATTCCTCAGCACACTTGAGTGGACCAAAAGAGAGCTAAGCGGTGCGGACGGTGGCAAAGAACCAATATTCGATCAAAATGAACCCTACCAAATTTTCGATCACAGAGAGGCAGAGGTCTCAAGAAGCGGAATTCTACCTAAGCAAGAAGCCACGGGTCGGTGCTAGCCGCTAGTTTGCGAAATTGCTAAACTTGCCAGCGCAGCAGAGCTTAGCGCTTGCGACCGCTGCATACGAGTACAAGAAGGAACAAATTCCCGTGAAAAATGGAAGCTTGTAGTGCCTGCTGTTTTTGCTGTTTTTATGGAGGCGGTCAGGATCAGGTCATTCAATACTTCTTCAMYCGCATTCCAGAAAWTTGGAATCACTGCGTCGTAGCGGCWCCTCGCGGCTGTTTTTTCTCTGCTYACATACTGACGATGGATATGCGGATGGTTAGGTGTCACTGGGGAATAAGCGCAGTGAGATTTTTYACGGWAGRGTTGAAGTTAGGAGGAAAAGTTGGAGAGGAGTCTGCTGTAAGTAGCTCTCCGCTAATCCGTGKKCGCYATCAGACTCRTTTSGGTACCTGATCAAAGCGGAAWYACTGGCAATTGCAAAACCGACGAAGCTGCAGAGGCTCGCTCATACCGGAAAGGAACAAAGTGTGATTTTCATTAGTATCCRGAGTGCAAGCGCTATACTGACGRAACGCAGTTGCGCGTAGCTGGCCATGGTCGACTAGGTGCTCCTGTGCGACTGCGACATTTTTGATGCAAAGTATTACAAAGGAAATCCTCTGAACCACTTTCCCCTAGCAAAGTTCATCTTGTCGCAATCATTACGGTTCCTACGGCTTTATCTGATATGTTTTCATGTGGAAGGGCTAAAAATCTTGACGGTCGTAAATTTYAAAAGCCTTACAAGACTGAGGTTTAAATATCWCTGCATTCTTACCTTCCGCGAACYAGCAGMCAGAGCCGAAAGTGACATTAGCCGCCACAACAAATTTGARATAGGCTCAAATCGCTTTGTCGGTTTTTAAACTGCTGAAGGTGTTTCAGTGTTTCACCATTKATACTGATCTCTCACTGACAACATTCCATTTTTCAACTCTAAATTGCCTCTCTTGAATTCACTCTGCTCTGCTTGGCTTGATCTTGAAGGTTGAAACTCCGTCATATATAAATTTTTATTTGGAATGTGGTTTAGTTTCACCATCTAAGACCCCGAGAGCAAAGCTTTTAGTGGATCCACAAGCAGAGAATCATAGACACTCGATATCTAGAGTGAATTTTGAACCTGCTTCYTCAGTTTTCTTAAGTTTTATGTACTCCATGTTCTGATGCTYCGTTTGTGAMACTWTATCGCATGWTAGGACCCTAAAAATGTATAAGTTWAAGGYSSACGTGATCTCTTAAATRAACTGCCGGGTAGGTCAGCTGATTATATGTGCATACATATATTAGCGCTGTACGTCTTTGRTTGTTGTAGTTGAGCAAAGTGAACCTCACTGYTGATCCAACTGTCTGTATDCTGCAGATCATGCGCTGCTGGCTGTTCTAAATTTCTACACTGGAATCAACTTTTCTTCTGTATATGTAGGTGCGTATGAGTAAATATGTCCATTTTCACTTTGTTTCTTCAGATTTTGTTATTATATTGCTCCAGCTACCCCAAAGAACTCCGGCTTATTGCTACTTGCTTGCGTGTTCTTTATTGTTGCAGATACTTTCTTCACGCTTTTTTTATGTTTTTTATATCATTTCGTAGTCTGTGTTGYCAAAGCTTGCTCTTTATGTGCAGTTGCTGCCGCGGAGTAGTTGTCGTTTTACCCCGACAACGCCAGCAATAATCAATTGAATTGCATTTAATTGCTTAAGCCTTAATTTATGCTCGGCAGTGCACATCGTGTTGTTTATTATTTGCCCGCTTCGCCTTTTACTAGCTGCCTGCAACGGGTTGGCGCTGCCGTGGAAGCTGGCTGTTCTCTTGTCATTGTTCGCATTGCAGGCGCAACACCATTCTTTATATTTTTTATGACCATCATWAAAAATTCAACAGCGAACAGCAGCAACAGGCAAACGGTCATGGCGTTGCCGGTGATATGAAGCTGCCAGTGGCCGCAGCATTGGCCACTGTTGATGTTGACGCTGCCTGGTGCTCAGTGTGAGTCTYGGTTTCAGTTTTAAGAGCMATAAGAATGTTTGTCATTGCGTCCGACAATCAAGCATTTGTGTGGCGAATCATTCTTATTTTTGATTAGCGAAGACTTGTGAGGTCGAATAGAGGGCACAAGTAACCTAAGTACCTCATGAAACTGTAAACGTTTGATTGGGCTYACCTAGTAGCTTTGTAAATCTACAACTCGAAWCMAGCCGACRGAACGCCGAAATKACTGTTTTGAGCTKTAGCCATTTTCYCGGAATTCTAATCTTCAAATACAATATTTATGCGAAATATTATMGTTTATTAYTCAGATAATCCCGAGTTCAAAAATTGCGRACATCCATGATAGATGCCGTCTTGAAAGACTGTCATACTAACTGGAATATTCCAGCCCAACTACCAAAAAATCGGAACGACGTCAACGCAATCCAAAGTACCTGGAGACCAGACTTAAAGATTCCTTTCGACTTGGGACTTTTGGRTCTACGGAAMTGTTGGCAACTATAAATTTGMTCGAGGGAAATACYTTCTRTATCTCGGAAYCAGCATAMATTCTACAACTAAACAAGCCTGGAGRTCAAACGCAAAATAACTATTACCAATAGGTGCCAATTTT
>NW_017535675.1:141677-146949 GCF_001853355.1 Bactrocera latifrons | reverse complement strand
CAAGGACATACAACCGCCAATGGCAAGACCAAGTGCGGTGGTTAGTTCATATGGTACGCATAGAAAATGGTGCTCCAACTAAAAGTTGCTCGAGGCCCAGGTTAAAACGGAAAAAATGGCGTCCGCGCTACCAGTAAAAGACCAAGCGTTTAGGACTTGTCTTAACTAGAGAGATTTCGCAATAGATAAAGGCAACTGGCGAAGTTTTATGTCCTTAGCTCAGATCAAACCACGGTGGTAGTGCCAAAAGAAGAAAAAAGTTCACAGTTAATCTGACGTTGCTGTTTGCTCAGGATTTCGGGGCGCGGCTCAGATCGACCCACAGCGAAGAAGAAGAGCGCCAAGAAGAAAGAMACTTAGASAAAAACAGTTTCCTCATCCACGAAATGTAGTTGTCAGTGTTCGTCTTCGTCTTCTGTCTTCCAACCTTAGTAAGCAGTTGCAATCGAAATTAGGCAGTGAACAGCAAAAAGTCCAAAACGTCAGCTGACACGAACTTGAACATTTGTAGTCATGCACATGAGCCAAGTAACCGCCGTATATACCCTCCGTTAGTGGATGCTGCTTGCAACAATATGCGCTGAACTTCATTTCCTGCATTTGCACAACACCACTCGCCAGCTCAGTAGGCCCAACGATGCCCAGTGGCGAGCCGTGRCAGCTACAGCCGCTGTGGCTTGCTGCRAGCGCACCAATTGCCCGCAGCCAGCGGCAGCCACAGCTCGAGCARCATATAACCCAAATTATATTGCAATTTGTGGGCRCAATTTTCTTGCCTTCCTGCCACCCCACCTCAGCACAGCGCAGCGTCTCGCTTTTAATGTAATCTTTTTTGTTTTCTGCCTGCATATTGCTCATATCGTTGTTGTTGCTGCCGCGGCAKCGTTGCTTATTTATAGCTGCTTCTGTTGCTGACTTTTATTACTTTTTTGCTGGCGAATGTGCGCATGTTGCAGGCATAAAATTGTAATTGCCACAAACTCATCAGACAGACACTGCCAGTGAAGCGATGTTTCTGCGTCTATGTGAGTGTGTGTGTGTGCATGTACACTTAAATAAATTGTTGTACGTGTATTTCTTGTCTTTATTGCAGTTGTCATTATTACTGCCGTTGTCATTGTTGCCGCTGCCGCTACCGTTGTTTTTGTACCTACTGTATCCTCATTGTTATTGCTGAAGCTCATGCTGTTTGTAGCGGCCCCGCACGCCTCCCAGCAGTCCTACTRCCCACCAACGAGTAAGACTCCACCGCTGCTCCGTASGTTCCATACATACACATACAAGCATCTRTACATATGTGCCTRCAAATGTACGCATGCTTTGCAAGTGAACGTTGAYTGTTGTGGTCTACTTGCCCGCCTGTCGCCTGAGTCGTATTGTCAATTAATTAAATTAATGACTGCGTATCAATTGGCGTTCAATTGTTTAATTGTTTTGCCCTGCATTGACACTTAAGTCACGAATCACTTGCCGGAATCGTTGCTTTCCTTCGCGCGCACACGCTCGACTTCGATTCGTTGGCGTCGCATCATCATCAGCGCAGCGACTTTGTTTGTGTTGCAAAAATCGATTTACTAAGAAGTACATGCTGCTATATACACGTATGTATATTTGTACATATGTACAAAAGAAGATTATGGTCTTCCATGTTGAATTATAAAGGGCTAAAATATATTACAGACATTATGCTCCCATCGAAAAATAAAACGTTAAGGGGTTAGATGTAGTAGGATTCATGCAAAAATGGCAGTCTTGAATATTTTATTATTTTCTATAACAGTACTTTATTTTGGTCTTGAAATATTGGATCTGTGCCTATTGCGTGGCGGTATCTTTTCCAATAATAAAGTTTTCCATACAAGGACCAGATCGAGAGCGGTCCGTTTATAGGGGAGTTAGTGCTATTAGTCCGATCTAAATATCATTCTATATATCTATCATATTAATCAGCGTTTATAGCGATTCTTTGAGTAATTATCGATGACAAATTTCGTGACGATATCTTGTCAAATAAGAAATTTTTCCATACAAGGACTTGAGTTCRTTCAGGCCGTTCGTATCAGAGCTATATGCTATAGTGTACCAATCTGAAAAACTTCTCCGGAGGTTTAAAACTACCTTTAGTAATAATATACGCTAAAGCTTGTGCAGATAGCTTCTTAAATAAGAAATTTTGCTATACAGAGACTTGAGTTGGATCGGTCAGTTTATACTGCTGTGCTGTCAATTAGCAAGTGTTCTGTAGTGTCAGACTCCTTATCGCAGAACCGCCAATTCGCACAAGAAGCTATGCCCTTATTATATATATAAGTACTACGTGAGCTTACAGTGGCCAGTGTAGAAGGCAACAAGTTGCCCGAGTTTGCCCCTTGCGAAGTTGATTACAATTTTAAACCTTTTAAGGTTGCAACCACCCATTGGCCTTGAATTTGTTGTTGATACCTCTCCCTAACAACTCCTTCAACCTTGCAGACCATACCCACTACTCCTTTATGGTGTGGGAAGCAACCGCAACGACAGCTTCGGATTCCACCATGTTGGTGGTTGCTGCAGAGCGTTAGTTCGATCTGATAGACAGTGCAGCCCATTGGATAGACACAATCTACCAACCAATTTAGAAAAAGTATTGCCTTATTAAAGCCATACGTCTAAAAAATCACCCTTTTCTTTATACCTTCTCGATATGTTTCGGCGGAAATACAAAAAATTTGGTCTTAATTACAACGTCAGTCCATACAGGCTACACATGCGCTCGAAGCTATATAAAGATGGAGCGGTTGGCAACCATACTGCTGTGTGTAGGTTCTGTGACCAAGATCGTTAATAAATAAAATATGTAGCATTGACACCTTAGACCAGCGAAGTCGTTAGAGACCTTCACCATGACATGATGCTTAGCACCTCATACTTTTAAAGAGGCGATTTATGGATTTCCTAGAAAATATATACATGTATCATCATGTAAGCATCAACCAATGCAACCAATGCTTAGAATTGTAACCTGCGCGACATTTGCCGGCTAGGACATTAGGGTGATCAATAAGAATCTGAATTTTTACCTGTATTTGGTTTAGATGGAAATTTAGAACCTAAGACACCATTCTCTGTGGGAAAATAATGTCGCTACGTTAAACAATGGCAATATGACTGGAAAGTGGTACTTGTAAAGTGAAGTTTCGTAGATTATTTGCTGATAGGCTTCGCGAGATGGAATTCACTTCTTCGAGAGTGCRTTACCAGAATTTTCTAAAGAAGGAACTAGATCCTACAGTATCGGCAAAGTGCCTTGAGATCTTTACAGACTTTCTTGTGAGATTGAGTTCATTCTGGCGCTATATGGCGAAGTATAACGTAGGCTTTACTTAAAACATGTTGTTCTTCGAGAGGTTACATTCAAAATCTGGTGGATTTGAATAGAGAACAACCGACCACAATGAATAAATTATGCGAAATGTATAAAATTTGAAAAGTTTTTGATAGTTTTACCCAGTTTTATCGAAATAATTGAGATTTCTGGAGTATAAAACCATATAACAAGGTTGAGTTAACGCTTTGGTTCCGTAGTCTTCTTCGTTTTCACTCGAAAAATACCTTTAAATTTAACAAAATTTCTAGAGCGAACACTAACTGCAGTAAGTAGTGCAGCTTTTGGTGCTTCATTTAAATAATTAACTTTAAGAAATGACTCATCGACTAGATTTCGCAAGGAGCGCTTCGTAGCAACAACCTTGTCGATGAGCAACAGCTGTTCTGCTGTTCTATGCAGTTTGCTTACGAAATATAAAAAGCGCACGAAAAAAAAAACTGAACCAGCAAAGTAATTACTGTTTCAAAACTTAAAACAAAAAACAACAACAATAAAACGTAGTTTTGCGCTTAGCAACAAATCGGAAAACACAAAAGCAGATGCGAAGTACAACCGTCGTTTGTTGAAGGTGAAACATAACGAAAACACTCGTAATATTGCACTCGACTGAAAGCTGAACGAGGCATAAAAAGTTAATGAAGAACAAGAGCACAAAACAGTAAAACACAAGACAAAGCAACAACAGAAAATATCGCAAGTAAGACACAAATACACAGTGGCAATAGCAGTTTGTTTATTACCAATAAAATAATAAAGAAAACTTAAATTACAGCAAAAGAAATGAAAAACAAGAAAAAATACATTAACTGCGGTTGCACTGGAACTATAATGCCCTACACATGTGCATTTTTTTAGCGTGAAAAAATATTAAAAGAGCTGTTTCTTGGCTTCGAGCGGGTAGTTTGTATTGCAACTATATGTTATAGTGATCCGATCTGAACCATTTTCACAGGGATTGTAGAAATTCATTGGCTAAAAATTTGTGCCAAATATCGTGAAGATACCTCGACAAATAAAAAAGTTTTCCATATAAAGATGGAATCGGTTTCGATCAGTTTGTATGGGTGCTTTGTGCTATAGCGGTCCAACCTGAACTGTTTCTTTGGAAATTATGGCGATCTCTCGTATAACAATTTGTACTTAATTTCATGAAGATACCTCGACAAATAAGAAAGTTTTCCAGAAAAGACTAGAATTTGATCGATTAGTTTTTACGGAGACTCTATGTTGTAGTGGTTCGATTTGAACTATTTCTTCGAAGATTGTATCTTAGCCTTAGACAATAATCCATGCCAAAATTTCTTGAAGAAGCTTTGTCAAATAAAATGTTTTCAATACAAGGAGTTGAGTTTGATCGGTCAGTTTGTACGGCAGGTATACATATATTGTAATGGTCAGATTTAAATAATTGCTTTGGAGAGTATAGGGCTTTCTTGTATAACAGCCTATCTCGAGTTTTGAGAGATATCTCATCAACTAAAAAAAAAAAGTTTTCCATACAACTTGAACTTGAGTCGTATCGGTCACTTTATATGACAGTTATATGGTATAGTCGTCCGTTATTCACGGTTCCGACAAATAAACAGTCTCCTGATGAGAAAAGGATGTGTGCAAAATTTCGGAACGATATCTCCAAAACTAAAGCTTGCGTTTATAAAAAGAAACCGATAGACGAACAGAAGAACATGGCTAAATCGACTCTGCTCGTCACGCTAATCTTCTACATATACTTTAGCAGATCCCCAAGATTTTTTCTGGTTGTTACAAACTCAGTATACCCTATTCAGGGTATAAAAATGAAACCGAAGCAGAAATTGATGGAAAAAATTCAGAAATTAAAAACAAAACATTAACCAGAACGAAAATGTACAGAGTCGAGCACCTTAAAATCAAAAGCAAAAAAAA
>NW_017535675.1:100159-141022 GCF_001853355.1 Bactrocera latifrons | reverse complement strand
CATGTCGCTGTGCATTAGTGCTTGCATGTCTTCGGTTGTTTGCTATTGCTACATGCCGTTGTTGTTGTGCAGCAACTTTTTATTGTTTACTTTTTTGCTGTTCGCTGCAAGAAGCCACGAGTAGTTCACGTTTAGAAGGGGCATAAATTATTGATGATTGTTGATGACTGTTGCCTGTTGGCAATGATACAAATCGATGGGTCACAACTAACGCACACATACACACACATATCCGAAACTACCCATACTTATTTAGTCACATAGTGAGATATAGAATAACATGCCTTTGCTAAGGTAGAAAAGACGAGAAATTCATGTGTAGTAATATATTTAGAGAAGATTTCACTAAGAAGAAACGTTTGGCTGCTTACTGCCTCGGCTTAGAGCTCAATTTATAAGCCAAAAAAAAAAAATATATATATATATATATATATATCCAGAAATCTTCATTTATAAGCAAAACAATAAAAAATATTTAGGAATCTTTGTTTTCACAGAGTTTTTATAATGAAAATTTTCGTCCAAAAACTTGCATCGTAGAAATATATAGATGAATCACCACCATATGAGGAGCTCATCTGTAAACGTTCTTGACTCATACTATCTTTATTTTTCTTTACTTTCCTGTAGCTTATATAACTAAAGATGTTCCTACTTTAGCCTAAATGTATGCAACACTTTTTTCTGTTGCCTACATTTAGTCGCCTAACTATTATTTTTACTCATGAACTAATAAGATTTTGTGCCAAACTAGATTTTTTTTCTAAAGTCTCTGTTAATAATAATTTTTTTGACATATAAGTAACATTAGTATAATATATTTAAGTGAAATAACTTACCATTTGCATTTTTGCCAACATAGGGTCCCAACTGCTTATATAGTATATAAATTGTATATAATTTTGCCTTAATAATTCATGATAGCAGAAAAACAAACATATTTCTATTTTCCCAAATCATTTTAGTTAGCTGATCACTAAATTAGCCTAAATGTAGGCAATATCATTTCTCAAATACCTACTTTTAGGCGCTTAGCTCTGATTTTTATTTCTGAATTATTGAGATTCTGTGCCAAACTTTGTTTAGTTTCTCAATATCAGCCAGTAATCTTCCTTTTCAAAATTGCAAAAAAAAATCAAATATTATCTCAAAGAAATTCTCAGTCGATTTTATGTCAAAATAGGGTCCCAAAATTCTTTAATATATTTTTATATTTACCTTTATCTATATAGTTCGGTAAAAGGCATACAGTTTTCCATTTTCCCAAATCACTGGAGACAGCTGTTCGCTGCATTAGCCTTAAGGTAGGCAATTGATAAAAGTGTTGCCTACATTTAGGCACATGAGTGTGATTTTCATATCGAATTAATAGCATTTTGCGCCAATATATTTATTTTCTCAAAATTTGCGAATAGCTACAGTAKCATATTTATGTAAAAAAAATTCTCTGTCGATTTCATATCAAAATAAGCTCCGCAACTCATTCGAATATCTTGCTCACTTTACTCCATATGAATGGTGATGGTATCTAAGGTACCTTAAAGAAACTCTGGAAAACATATATACCTTCATCTATATAGTTCAGTAAATGCGTATATTTTTCGATTTTCCCAAATCAGTTCAGTCAGCTACATGAGTGATCGTACTGTGACCAGAGCGTCAACAGAGCGCAACGTGACTTCGCCACGGTCAGATAATCAGTCACAAAAGCAGAACATCAAATTTTGTCGTCAGCAACACAAATCTGCGTATGTATATCGTTATACGCTGTTCCTATATTTTTATAAATGGAAATACTATTGTTACTAAGTATGATGATAAGCGAAACTCCAGTTGGCCGAACAGCTGATGCTTGACAACGACGGGTACTCGGTAAATTGGAACATTACACGTAAATGGGAGCATAGAATTTTTAGAAAAATATGAAAAGGAAATTATCACRAACAAATGAAAATGCAACGCGTTTATTATGAAATTTTGTCGCTAGGGTATTTTTGTTGTAACAATTTCAGTTTCWGTCTGCTAATTTCATTTCAGAAAGAAAACATGGAAGTAGATTTTCTTTAAAAATGAGTAAGAAAACACTCCTCATTACCAATTCGGCTCCATAGAAGCCCTCAAGAACTCTATCAACAGGCGGAATGAATTTTGAAAGAAGTTACTGTTTTTTTTTAGTATTTCATTCGTCTTCAAAAAATATGTCACTAATTCTCAACTAGTTTATCAAATATACTAAAATTATTATTKAAGTCTTTTTCAACTCGGAAAATAGATTTTTGTGAGAAATTTGCGTAAACGAATTGTTTTGGAATTTCATTGGCCTTCAAAAAATATGTCACTGATCCTCAACTAGTTTATGAAATATACTAAAATTATTATATAAGTCTTTTTCAACCCAGAAAATAGATTTTTGCGAGAAATTAGTTTAAACGAATTGTTTTGCAATTTCATTGGCCTTCAAAAAATATCTCACTAATTCTCAACTAGTTTATKAAATTAACAAAAGTATTATTAAAGTCCATTTTATCTTGAAAAATATATTATTGTGATTTTGTAATCGTAAACTGAGATAATACACATACTGAACGATCGGTGGTTTTATGGAAAACTTTTTTATTTGACAAGATATCGTCTTGAAATTTGGCAAGAATAATTATCTGAGGCAATAATACCGACAACGAAGAAATCGTTCTGATCGGTTAACTATAGTATATAGTTGTCATACAAACTGATCGATCAAACTCAAGTTCTTGTGTGGAAAATTTTTTTATTTGACGAGATATCTTCACGTGATTTGGCATAGATTCTAGTTTAAGACATTGCTGTAATCTGTGAAGAAATAGCTTTGATCGGTTTACTATAGCATACAGCTGTCATACAAACTGAACTATCAGACTCAATTCCTTGTATGGAAAACTTTTTCATTTAACAAGATRTCTACCAGAAATTTGGTAAGGATTATTATCTGAGGCATCGCTAAAATATCTTAAGAAATTGTGCAGATCGAATCACTATASCATATAGCTGTCATACAAATTAACTGTTTAATATGAAGAGAAATGTCTTTTAAAACCCTTTGTGCTATAATAAATGCACCATGTAAATGGTATAATGGTTGCTTTGCTATTGAAGTTATTGTTGTTGGTTTTGTCTTTTTAACTTTTTTTTTTTTTTGTAATTTTTTTCTCTTCTTTTTATTTTTTAATTTTTTTCCACTTTTCTTACGTTTTTGCTGATCATTTCTGTTGATCGTGTTACGTACGGCCAACAACATGTTGTTGATGATAATGATTACACTGTTGCTACCTACTGCCACTGTGCGTCTTTGTTAAATTTTTTTGTTGTTGTTATTGTTGTTGTTGTCGTCGTTGTCTTTCCGACGCCATGCGAAACAGACCAAACAATTGTAGGTCGGTCTGTTTGACTGACTGTTTGTTGGCTTGCAAATACATTTATCATTTCGAGCGCGCACGCGCACACACACACATACGTGTGTATGTATTGTATGTATTTATACGATATATTTATGTGTAAATATGAGSGTCTGCTGCTGACTACTGCGGGTGATTACGTGCAACGTCTGTAGAAAATTGYCATTTGTTGCTTCAAGTGATTTTCATATTTTTATAACGTTTTGCCGTGTCTTTTACTTACACACCCATTGTTGTTGTTGTGTTTTTTTTTTTAATATTATTATTGCTGTTGTTTCGCTTTGTTTCTTTTTGCATCTTCAATCTATTCGCATGGCTCAAGCTGCTCTTGGCTGCATTGATTATAATCTGCTGCGCCTTCAAGCCATATATGCCAGTGGCTGTTGTTGTATTGTTGTTATTGTTGTCATGTTGCCATGAGCGCTGATCTTCAGCTGATCTCGGCCAACTTTAAGTGCCTTCACCCTGCTCTACACCCCGCTGGCTTTCTGTACCACGCACGCGTATAATAAATGTTCGTRTGGCACACATTTCACCTACAGCCAACAACAACAACAACAACTACACCCAACTACCAGCCAGTCAGTCAGCCAGCAGCAACATGGCTTAATTGTTACTGTTACATTTGCTCGTATTGTTGTTGTTGCTGCTGCGCTTGCTGTTGTTTGTTTGTCATTGCCATTTGTTGTTTGTGTGTTCGGCTGTGGTGCGCCGTTCGCCTATCACCATCGCTAACTCATTCGTTGGGTTCATTTCACTGAACTTTTACAAAACACGCGGCAATAAAAACAACAAGAGGCAGCGGGAAAAACAACCCAACAAATAATAACAATTGCAGTAAACGACGAAGCAACGCTGCGACCGAGGGAAACGTTCTAATTTCATTGGAAAGCCATGAAAACTACATGGCAACTAAAAGAAAAACCAACGACAGCTACAACGAGTACAAGAAAAAGACTACGACGATAACGACATGGAGTAAATGTTGAAAAACAAATGGGTGCAGGCCACACAACAACAATAACACAGCAACAGTGAAATAACGAGGAAAAAATACCAAAACTCACACATTTCTAAAAGTATGAATAGTTGGGTGGGTGTTTCGTAAAGAGCGGAGGAGACCAGGTCGGCAGTTGCCCGCATGAAGGTGAGATAAACCTCGAAATGGGCTATTCAAATGGCATGAAAAAAAGAAAAGAAACTCCAGTCACAGTGGTTGGCAACTAATTCTCAGTTTAGTAGGTGAATGAGTTGAAAGCATCTTACTTTTACGGAGAAAAGAAATTCAAATAAATAAATCTGTACTATAAATTGCCAAATGCAGCCGTTTTGAAACCTTATAACATCTCCAACCTTTGTTTCATATCTAGGTTATGTTAGGTCGTAGTCCAAACATAGATGGCTCTCACATGGACAGATATTTGACCTCAGTGTTTCGCCTCAACTTCTAAAAGTAGTTCACCAGATAAACATAGATCGTCGAAGTGTTTTGAGCTTCCTCAAATTTTAACGTACAGATAAAGCCAGCGGCCAAGCCGAGCCAGAATTTCTTAAAGGTTTTCGAGCGACACACTTTATAGGCTTGTTCGTGATTCTTTGAGGTACATATGTTCAGATGAGGGCTCTTTTTGTCACCGCAATCGATTTTTTTTTTTTTTTTGATGAGGGGCATGCTTTGTTTACATATAGTTCGATGGGCTATGTTCAGACGAAGACACTTTTTGTCGCCAAAACCAGGTTTTTGTAGGGAAGGGGCGAGAGTTTCTTAAAATTCTAAGTTAGAAAACCTGGTAGTTATTCATAAATCAAAACAGTTTGTGGAGCACCGTGGATATAAGATCTCTAACAGTCTAAATTAGAAAATCTGACAGTTTTAGTCTTTAGAGATTCTTTAAGAAAAACAGACAGCCGGACAAGAAGTTCGCCAAGAAACMAGAGGTCCAGAATAAATTAGAATAGCTTAGAACCCTTTATAAATCGCTAGCGTTTGTAGCGCCACGTGAATGAAAGAACTCTCTTTCTTCAACTTCCAAAGATCGGCTCTGAGGCTCTTTAAAAAAATTAGGCAATCCGTTCAGGGAATTACCGCTAGCACGAATTGTGCTTTTGGACTGAGTGACTCACCTAGTCCTTAGCAGAAAATATTTGCCACCTCACCTAATAATTCCATATAACAGTCCGAACATTAGGGTCTAGAGCCTATATCGCAACTTGATCGTAATTTACTAAGGATTCCTGTCTCTTCAGCTGCCAAAGATCTTTCCAGGCCGTCTTTAAGGAAATCAGGCAATCGGATCAGAATTACCGCTAACACGATTTGCGCTTCGGAACTGAGTGACTCACCTAGTCCTTAGCATAAGATAGCAGCGATTTCTAGGATAAATTCTGTATAAGGGGTCCGAACTTTGGGGCCTGCTATCTGTATCCAATCTCTTGGCTTTCTTTAAGCAAATCAGGCAACCGGACTTGGCGACATCCTGAGTTGCCGAAAGTATAAAATCCGGTTATGGACCGATTTGCAAGCATTGCCGCACTTAGACCTTTACAGAAGCCGTCTGCATAACAACTGACTTCTAGATTAAATGCCGAATAGGGGTTCCAACCATTGTTAGATACTGTATACTTTTGGTGGCAAAACTGCCCACTGTGCCACATACACACACAGGTTGCGCGAAGGTATCTAGCGCTTGTCATCTGGGCCAATCAGCCCATCCAACAAAGTACCCACCGACCGAACTGAGCCAGCTGGGTCGACGGAGCCGAAGCGGTTCAGCTGTATGCTGCAGCGCGGCGCTTGGATTACCATCATTGCCAACGCCATGGCGCAGCCCACACTCAGCAAGTTGTTGCCACTGCTATGCCAGCCATTTCGGGGGCAAGTGAGAACACACCGTTGCCTTGCCGCCGCTATGCCATACAAACTAACGGTATTCAGCACATGAAGGTACAAAAAAACAAAAAAAACGCAAACAAAAGAAAAATGAAGAGTGGCCAACAAAAAAGTAGTAAACCGAAAAAGACTAAGACGAAGTAGAATAGAGATTTGTGCAAAACAAGCGTAGCGCGCTCCATACATGTCAAGTCATTAAGGCGACTAATTGTTGCCGCTGCAGTATAAATGCTGCCACTTCTGCCTGCCGGCGCTGCTGCTGCTGCTGTCGTTGTCAACTGTTTGTTGCCGCTTTCGCATGCAGTCGTCAGCTGTTGCTATGTGCCACCCTTTAACGGTATAYGTGTGTTTGTATGAGCTCGTGCTTCAGCTGAAATTGGCTTTTCACCTCGCCGGTGCATGTGGCACGACGACGTTGATGATGGCAGCGCCTGAATTGGCAAAGCAGTGGCAAGGATGGTGGCATGCTGACTTGGCTATAAAATGCATGCAACTAATTATAGTTGCCGCATTCAACTTTTCACTGTGTGTGTGGTTGTGTATATGTGCGCGCGCGCTTTTATTGCAAACTTGTCTTTGTTTAATTTTATTTTKATGATTTTATTTTATTTTGCCTTTTTGCCACACAACACAAAAAATACCAACAATAATAATAACAATAATTTCTCCCTCAGCGTTGAGTCTTCAGCGCAGATTTTTTCCATTTATTTGTTACGTTTGTTGTTGTTGCCGCTGCGAGTTTAAGTGGAAATTTTCCATTTGCTGCAGCGACTCTGCGGTGACACTCGCAATTACGGCGAAAACATGGAAAAATCAAAAAAAAAATCACAAAAAAAAATCACAAAAAAATTACAAGAAAAAATCACAAAAAATTACAAAAAAAAAATTGCAAAACAATAAAAAAAAATTTGCAAAAAAATCACAAACAAACCAGCAAAATTAATTAAATGCAAAAATCTCTTTAGAAATTTCCAGTTAGCAACCGTTGAGTTGAGTTGAGACTGCTGGTTGCCAGCTGCCTTCTCTAATTAAGCGCTTTTCATTTACTATTACGAAATTTGTTTAATTGAAAGTTGACTTAATTAATAACTGTGCTTAATTTAATCTAACGGTTTATTCGCCTAATTTGAAAATGCATTTGTTATGTTGAAAATATTTCCCGCGTTAASCTCACTCACTCAGCAGGCTAACTTAATTAAATCACTTAGTTCTTGTGGAGTTTTTGATCGGGTAAATTATCCATTATGTGTGGTAAATAATTCGTTATATGAAAAAATTATAAAATATGAGTAACATTATGGCATWTTCTGAAACAGCTTGATTCACTTAAAACCATTTGAAAAGAAGGTTAATAAAAAGGTCTTGAAGTAAACTATTTCAAACCACCAAAACCGGTCCCTGGCCCTAGTAGTAAAGAATGAGGATTGCATAAGGCATTTGACTTCATGGAACAAGCGCGGGCTTCTATGTACTTTAGTACCCTTCTGTGGAAATCCATATGCAGAAGTTGTCCTCTAACAAAATAATTAAAATTCAGTGYTCAGTCCAAAGGCTCTGTTGGTAAAGGAAGTGGATTAGATGAAGAAACTTATTTGACTACTAGGAAAAGCAGCACCCTTTTTCAGTTGTATCCCATAAATAGTGGGTACCTTAAAATGAAATCACTACAATACAGTCTTCAGTCTAAAGCTCATATTGTAAAAGGAGGAGGATTGGATGAAACAACSCGATTGACTTTTAGAAAGAAGAGCAGGCTTCTTCTGTAGTAATCTATATGCAGAAGGCMTGCTCCATCATGAGGCGATCCAATTGACTTCTAGGAACAGGAGCGCCCTTCTTCTACTGTAGTCCATACCCAAAAGGTAACTTCAAACTAAATCACTACAATTCAGTCTTTCAGGCAGAAATTGTTGTCATAAATAGCAATTTCATAAATCTACTAGTGGGCAGTCAAGCAGCAGTTAAGGCTATCCAGAGTGCTAACACAAAGTTTCATTTTCTTTAGATTATGTCCAGCAATAATAAAATCCTTAGCAGGTAACTACGTCAATATCATCTGGTTACACCGACATATAGAAATAGAACGCAACGAAAAGGCAGACAGGTTGACAGGCTCGTCCGGACCTTTCAGGTCTTTCAAGGRTACGTCTTGAAACACTACGAAATTACACTTTTAAGTGCAGCCGTAAAAGGTTTTGTAGCCAAGAGGACGGCAAGGAACGCCGGGGCACAATAGACCTATGGTCGCAGTGCATTCCTCAGTTATGTATCTATCTAAGGAACGCCGAAGGGACTCGTTCCCTTCGAGAGCTAATTGCTTCGTTCTCCAACGTGGAGAAAGCAGAACTAACGGCRCGGTTCTTATACAAAATGATATCGATATCATCGATCTACGCCAGCAGTTRTACACTCTTGTAGAAAGTTGTGACTTCTCTATTCAGCGCTRCAGCTCGAATTATTTTCTCCAGCAGTAGTTTGAAGAAGTCGCACGATAGGGAGTCAACTTGTCTGAAAACTTTATTTGGTATCGACCGGCTCGGAGGGGTCTTTTCCGATCCTGACGTCACTTTAAACAGCCGTACTAGTTTTGCGGGATACCAAATTCAGACATAACGGCAAAAAGCCAACTCCTTTTCGTGCTGTCGAAAGCAGCTTTCAAAACGACTAGGAGGTGGTTCATGGGTTTTTTCCAAGATTTGGCGCATGCTTAATACCTGGTTAGTTTTTGATTTTCAGGCCGAAAGCCACACTGATAACGCAAGAGTATGCTCCGGTCTTGATATCTTCTGTTAGTCGCCGCATCATTTCGTAGAGTTTTGTAAGGAGCTTGAAATGCCATCCCACAGTACTTTTGTACCGAGTTGCTGATGAGTGCTCTCAGATAGCAGGAGTACAAGTCGAGCGCGTTCTCTCAAAACTGCCTATAAAATACTGTTATACAAATAACTATTTTTTAACAAATTTTCTGAAGTTCACCCTCAAGCACTTACGCCAACTATTGGCATATCCCATGAAGGCGACCCCACATATAATATTATCAACAATGTCAGTGTGAAGAGCTTGAGACGCAATTGAGTACCTACTATGTACATATGGTAATCTCCTACAACTATTCATATGTATTTATAGTTAAAAGCAATGCATTTAGTAAGCACAAAAATACACACCTTTTCTACACAAAACCTGGTAAATATTACAATCTTTACAAACATACRTATGTATGTATTTACAAGCACACATGCAAAGCCTTTAACTAAGTATGTACAAGTACCTATTGATAAGCCCGAGATTATTTACATATATTTACACTGATATGTTGTTGTCTTAAGTGCAGAGCAAACATCCCCCATTGCTTACACCCACTCGAATAAACAAATAGAATATCAAGCGTAAACATATTATATGAGCATATATGTATGTATATACCTGTGTGCGTGTGTATGTGTATGCATGATTTTTATTTTTAAAATTTTTCATACACCAAAGTAAATATTATGGTATACTTAAAAAGCCCTTCTCATCGATATAAAACGGTTTAATAATACAGCTATGTTTTTATATGTATGTGTGTGTACATATATTACACACACATGATGTTTATTTACATACGTTCATACATATATATATATGCATAGTATATGGATTTATGAAATTGCTTCAAAATATTTACACAGCTGCATGGTTTCCAAACAAGGCACCCTTCAATTAGAGAAAATATTTATATCAAATACATTTTATGATGTGTTATATTGCAATATTGTTTCAAAAACAAATATTCTCAAGTAATTAAGCACAAAAGCAAAGTTATTTGCATTATTTAACATTTTTGTGCTCGGTCGATTTCGATGCCGACCAAAAGCCTCTGACATACTGTACGTTCAGCAGTTTCCAAATCCGGCCGCAGTGCGATTCCACACTGTACTGAATTTTCAATTCAACCTGCCTTTAGGCTTTAACCACAGCTTAACCACTCAAATCACAAATTTTCCCAAACGTCCAAACCCAATGAGCAGATAGGAGCGAACTTCAACGGCTAACTGCTCCCTGTGGTGCCAGATTTAAGTCTAGTTGAGCACCCATCAAACTCAATGAATATTGACTTTGTCATTTGAACTTCAAATATTTGTTCACTAGAAGCTATCTCATTCAAAGTCTAAAATATCAGGTCGTGCTGAGTATTACAGCACTATTTCTGACAAGATTTTGCGGACATTTCGAGGCATTCCAAATAGGTGACATAGTGCATATTGGATTTGCGTCGCCCTTATTACAGGCATACCTTACTGTGCGCAAATTCTACCCCCAACCCGCTGGRAGAATTTCAATGGTTAGAGAAAGCTGAACGTGTCTACTTTCACGACGTCTTGCCAACCACTCTTACCAACGTTCTCACACATCTTTAAAAGTGGCTCAGAGTTTCCCTTGACCACCTTAATGAAAACCACGGATCTAGCCGCCACGACCCGCTTCAACTGCTCTTGGCAGATGGCTCCATCTTCCCTGCTACGATCCCCTAGTTCCATTGAGTCATTCCGTTTAGCGATTTTCCGTGCAAGGCTTCCTGCCGAGAGAGAACTACTCCTCTCGTGACCTGTCTGTCGTTTAACTCACCCAATCAATCAATCCCATACCCGACGCCACAAMACATCATTTTAGCTCACCAAAGTCCGACTTTAACTTTTTAGCTGTTTCGTCTGCTTTCAACCGGGCGTTTTTAGCGTTTTCTGTGTTCGCCGACTCTAGCATGAACCTAGTACAGCTTCTTCTCATCGTGTTGACGATTCCGCCTCGCACCTCCACCGTACCTACATATTCAGCGGTAAGGCTTCTGATTGGCTAACCTTCCCTAGCCGGTAACCGCGCTTTCAACAAAGAGCGGAAGAAAGTTCTTTCGTCGCCTTTCTTAGAGATCGATTCTGTCACCCCAGGCATAGATCAGACTACTATAGCATACAGCTATCATAGAAACTAAACAGTCAGAATCAAGTTCTTGCATAGAAAACACTTTCATGAAACTTGACAGAAGTTGTGGGTAATGACAAC
Source organism: Bactrocera latifrons (assembly GCF_001853355.1). Taxonomy (NCBI): domain Eukaryota; kingdom Metazoa; phylum Arthropoda; class Insecta; order Diptera; family Tephritidae; genus Bactrocera; species Bactrocera latifrons. Next base: position 129,658 of record NW_017535675.1, on the reverse strand, counting down.
AGTATAATCTCGAAATAGAGATTGTTCAAATAGGATCGCTATTAAAAAAATTAAGTCGCTCGACTTTCCCAATCGACATCGCTTTGCTCTATAGGCTTTTGGGAAGTCTCTAGAAAATCCGACGTTTTCGAGCCAAATCTTTTTCAGCGGCGAAGCAGACGAAGAGATTCAATAGCTGTTATTTCATCCAGAAAAACAATGGTTTGGTGTGTGTTTAGTGGGCCGGTGGAATCTTCGGTCCATATTTCTTGAGAAACGATGCCGATGAGAACGAAAAACTGATGTGAGAATAAACGGTTAGAAAAATGGCATTATACAAACATGGCACTAACCTCCCTTATAGAAGAGTTACTTCCAAAATGCAACAACGTCAAAATTCGAACGATTCTACACTACTTTTTTGTAAGTTTTTAACTGTACGAAGCATTACCTCACTACCACAAGCGCACAATCATATCTGCGAAGACATATTATTTCAAGCTATCACACGGCCAATGCATGATTCTTCAACTCAAAGCGGTCGATTTACTTAGAAAGCATTAAAACTGAAGTCTAATGAAAACAAGTGAACAACAACAATAACAATAGGCACAAGAAAACAAAGCACTTTGAAGTTGTGTAAAATGAGCCTTCAGCACTTCAGAAAAGCAAAAAAAAAAACAAAAAAAAAAAAAAACTGGAAAGCACACATATACACATACATATGTATATAGGTATGTAAACCATCGAGTTCCGATAATGGACGCAGCGCAACCTTCGAAAAGTAATCAGAACAACAATAAACAAGAACAGTTTGTTTTTTTGTTACCAAAGCGATGAGTAATCATCAATCATACGATCTATCATTGCTGTGCTTGGCTAGTTGTTGGTTGTTGTTGCTTTTATTCGTTCTTACTGTGCCATTCTTTATTTGTATAGTTGCGCGCTCTTGTACGCCGTTGCTGTGACGATTGACGGCGTGTCTGCCCGCCTGTCTGTCAGCTCAGTCAAGCGCTGAATACGCTCGGCCACTCGTTCGCTTGTCCGGCGGTCTGTCCGTCCGCGCGTACCTTCACCAGCTCATTTTATGTTGATTCGTTAATTTATTTGTTTGTTAACTCGCCGTTTGGCACGATCAATCAAGCTAAACCGATTGAATTGGTCGAGAGCGGCTGGTGGCGGTGGCGGTGGTGTTGTGGGGCCGGACGGGGCGTGCTGGTTGAGTGATCGTGCGTTCTATTGAGCACCTACTCACATACATATGTATGTTCGCCTGTGTATATGTCCACATGTGTGTATGTCCATATGTGTGCATGTGTGTGGTATATGATATGTATGCATGCGTGCGGGTATATAAATCAGCTTACGTATATTATAACTAACGCGGTGATTATTCACCGCCTTCGAAACGAATCGATTGATACATTTAACCCGCCACATAGCTTAAAAACGATAATAGCAGGCACAAAAACAACAACCGCAATAGTAGCAGCAATAAAAACAACAGCAAGCATTCAGCAGAGTCAGGGCAGCTAGCGCTTTGGTGCTCCACAATCATTTTCGCTTACTTGAAGTTAATTATACTGCTTAAAACACACACACATATACATGCATATAGCCGCTAAGACGTTACTGCTGCCCGCTTGCTACCTTCCTAACTTCACCGCATATTCGTTCTTTGCACACCTCACTCGTCCGCCTGTAACGCTCGGTATCTGTTAGTCAGCCTGTCAGCTTGTCAGCTTAACCGCCGCCTGGCCGCGTCAACGCCCGCGCCACCTAGCAATTGCGACGCGCTGCGTGCCGTTGTGCCGTCAGCATGTCTGGCCTGCTTGTACCTGCCTGTATGGCTAGTATGTAGTCAGCCAAGTCGACGGCGTTCCTAGCCGCGCGTTGGGACTTCGCCGCTACCGCTAGTACGCCAACTCTATTCTACATTTGAAATTAAGCACATAGAGATATGTATATTCTCGTAAGTCTGGCGCATGCATGCAAACAATTGCTGCTTGATTACATATACCGTTCACAAAAGCCGCAGTTATTCATTTTGTTGCCGTTGTTGCTACTTTGAATTCATTTTTTATTCTTTTATTTGCTTTTTTTGTTTTGTATTATGAACCTGCAAATGGGTATGATTTCATCGCCACTCACTTGCGTTTCCCTTAAATCGCAGTCGCTTAAACCGCACGGAAAATGTTTGTAAACAGTGACCCATTTCTAGGTTCCCTACTTTTTTAAAGATCAAAACACAGACACTATATTTCCCACGGCTACTTCTCAGATGGTTCATCCGTTGAATGAAGTTTTCGTTGACTCTTTCGAGCATTTCGACAGGTAACTGGCGCATGACACGCGTGATGTTTCGCCCCAAGGCCTGAATCGTAGCGGGATTGATCGCAGAGACTTTAGACTGTACGTATCCTCACAGAAAAAAAGACTTTTTCGGTGTGATATCACATGATCTTGGTGGCCAATCGACCAACCCGTAAGGTGAAAGTATCTGCTCACCGAAGTGTTCTCTCAATAAATCCATTCATTGCTGCGATGGGTGGAAAGTGGCGTGGTCTTCTTGAMACTAAAGGTCGCCGAGATCATGAGCTTCAATTTTAGACATCAAATAATCAGTTATCATGGCCCGATAACGATCGCCAATGACGGTTGCGTTCTCACCGGCATCATTGTTGAAGAAATATGGGCGGATGTTTCCACTGGAACATAAACCATACCAAACTAATATTCTTTCTGGATAAAATGGCAGCTCTTGTATATCTTCCGGTTCTTTTTGTTCCAAATGCGGCAATTATGTGTGTTTAATTACATGTGGAGCCAGAAATGTGTCTGTGTCTGAACAAAATTTGGCTCGAAAACGTCGGATCTTGTTGGAACTTTTCAAGACCCCGTATAGCGAAGCGTTGTCGCTTGGGAAGGTCAAGCGGCTTCAGTTTTTGCGTAAGCTGTATTTTATACGCTTTCAATTTAAAATCTCGATGCAAAGTCCGCTATGTCGTTCCATGGTCTTCGTGACACTCTCATCATCACTGCGTGGACGCGGTTTATTCGGTCGATTATTATCTAATAATGTTTTTGACTTTTTTTCTCGAAAATCTAGAAAAAGTTTTTAGGCAGACATCATTGCTTAAGGCATCTCTAAAATCTCTGAAGAAAGTATGCAGATCTGATCACTATATTATATGGCTACCCCACAAACTTACCAATCAAACTCAAGCCCTTGTGTGGAAAACTCTTTTATTTGACGATATATCTTCACTAAACTTGACACAGATTTTTATTAAGAACATCGCTACAATATCTGAACATATGGTTTAGATCGGACGACTATAGCATATAGCTRCCATACAAACTAACCGAAAAAATTCACGCCCTTGTGTGGAAAACTCTTTTATTTTACGTGATATCTTCATCACATTTGGCATAAATTAATATGAGGGGTATATCTGCAATCTACTGTAAAAACTTAACGATCCTAATTAAGTGCTTATAAGGAAACTCTTTTAGTCAAAATCGAAATTCGGAACGGATTATTATACAAGACAACTGTAGCATTGTCAAACAAACGGTTCAGATCGGACCACTATAACATATACATATATATGTAGTAACTTCTTCATGTTTCGGTCTACACCTAAACCATTAACAACCTGTTTTCGGCACACTAACTCTTATGAGACATTTTTTTCGGAGAATTTAGGACCAGAGTGAGTTTTATTTTACTCACTTGAAGCCACCGTTTGACTTCTTCTGATTAATAATTATGTAGCTTCCTCGCTTACTTCTCCAAGTATTCCAGAGCCACTGCAACGTCTTTACCAACATTTCATGACTGGTTTAAGCAAATTGTGCTGCATAACATAACATTAATCGTTCTGACTTGCCAATTCTGATGTGTGTGATTTTATTTTATTTTTTTCTTCTTCGCAATGCTTATATTTTGCCAACATTGCCAAAGCATGCGAATGGGTAAGCAAGCTAGCGTGTTCATATGTATGGAGTTGTGTGTGTGTGTGTGAATGCGAGTGTAAATGCATATTATTAAGTGCCAAGCATAGAGGTACTGTTTGTTTTCACCCATAAACTGACAAGTGCATGCGATTCGCCACTACACATGCATATGTAATATACATGCATACATATGTGGATAAGTGAGTAAGTGTGTGTGTTGATTTCGTCTGTCGGTCATTTAGACATGCAGGTTTTCAGGTGAGCGCATAGCCTATAATAGCGCATTGAATATGCATGCACTCACACATATGCACCAATATGTCTATATGTACACGTAAATGTATGKGGATGCATCATCTGTGTGCCTGTGTGGCTGCGTGCAGGCTCTGCTGCTGGCGCAACTCTTGCTTGGCTTAGCGTTTCGTGTTCTTCTTTAATTAGCGTTTAATTTTATGTTATAAATAATGCATTACATGTTGTAATATTCTAGCCATGTTGCTAGCTCTTTGCTCTTGTTGTTGTTGGCTGTGGCTGTTATTATTTTTTGCGGCTAGGCCCGCAAATTAGTTATTATTTTCATATAAATATAATATAGGCGCTGCACTTTACTCACACTATGTGCTAATTGTTGTTGTTGCTGTTGTGTTATATTATTGGCATTACAAAGTTGTGCGGTTTTTCATGTTACGCAATAGTTCAAGGTTGATTGCTGTGTACCTCATTTGAAGCGCTGAAATAAATCAAAATTTTACTGTTACTGTTCAACGCGGCAAGCGCTTGTGTGTATGGGAAAACAAAAAATTATGATTTGTTGGAAAATCTAATTACATCAACAAACGCAGCAACTTCGGTTGCACCGCAGGCAGAATACCGATGACATATACAAAAATTAAAAAAAAGAACTGAATTTTGATGATTCAATTTGTATGGCAGCTACATGCTATAGTTATTCGATCTGAATAATTTCTTGGCAGATTATACAACTGTCTTGGAAAAGAATGTATGCCAAATTTCGTGGACATATCTCTTCAAATAAAAAAGTCTTTCATACAAGAACTTAACTTTGTGGGGTTAGTTTGTATGGCAGCTGTTTGATATAGTGCTCCGATATGAAAAAAATTATTCATATATTATAGCGTAGGTTTGGGCAATAATTCACGCAAATTTCGTGAAGATATCTTGATAAATAGAAGACTTTTCCATATAAGGTCTTGATTTTGTTCGGTTAATTTGTATAACAGTTATATGCTATAGTTGTCCGTTCTGAACTATTTCTTCGGATGTTTTAGCGTTGTGTTAATAAATAATGCATGCAAAATTTTGTGAAGATATATCGTCAAATAAAAAAGTTTCTATAGAAGTACTTGACTTTGATGGTTCAGTTTGTATGACAGCTATATGATATAGTGATTTGATCCAAGCACTATATACCCAGATTATAGCAATGCCTTGTATAATTATCTATGTAAAATTGCGTACAGATATCGCGACAGTTTTTCATACAAGTACTTGATTTTGTTCCAAACTTTCGTCTTTTCACATAACGTTGACGAACTTAATTTACTTTGTTGAATGTAGAAATAACGGCGCTGCAGTGCGGTGTATCTTCATTTCCGCTAATATAAAACAAAAAAAGCCAAATGCTTGCAGAAATTGCTGTTTTCAGCCTAGGTAGCTGTCAAACCTGCACATTTAACCTTCATCAACCGCAGGTGCTAAACACTGCTTTTCTAGCATTTGGGCATTATTTAGTGCTTTCTTCTGCATAACGTCATAACCAATTAGTAAACGAATTTTCTTTGAAGTGCTCACACAAACACCTAGTTACACATATAATAATTTATTGCCTCGAATTTATTGTAAGTCCTTCAATTTTGCAGCACAAAGCACTGCATATATGTACTTATGTGCATACATATGTATGTATGTGTGTGAACCATATAAACTGTCATCATACATACATATGTGACACGTGCTGCCGCCAACTTTTTTCCTCTCACGTCACTCTGTTGCAAAAAAGTAATTAACGCGAAATTGTGTGAAATTTATTGAAATTGTCATTAGCACGAAAATACTATTAAAATAATTTTTCTACGAAGGCACTTTCACTGCAAAAATATCACCGAATTTTGAAACGTATAAATTTAGTAAATGTGGTGCTTTGATCTAGAGTTAAATGCTTTAACGGGTTACATGACTTCATGGGTTTCAAAGAATCGAATCTTTTTATTGTCTAATTAAATTCTACAACAGAATCTTGTCCGAAATTCACAAATTAATTCGAGTAGTAGTTTCGAAGATGCAGCCTTGGGAACTTGGGCGCTCTAGGCTAGGTAGGCATTTTTTAGTTTTTTTTCTGTAAGGAGTTTCCCTGCCAACACGGGCGCTTGCTTTTTTTCGGAAATGGCGTCGCAATGGCCGAGTTTAAAATATTTTATGCAAAAATTTAGAATTCTTTGTTAATAGTGTATGTTTGCAACAATAAAAAATTCTCATAAAATATTTCTTTTTTTTATCAGAAAAAAAAAAAATTTGAAAAAGGCTATTTTTTACCCGTGGGAACTTATGAGAAAATATAAATTCCACATTTATTTCTGTTCCATATAATTAATTTATCATTTGTTTTAGAAGTACGAGCCTATTTTCTTACTATTTAAATCCCTTTTATGCCCTTTTGCACCCAAAATCGCTTTTCTTACAATAAACAAAAACATTTATACTTTACTAATAWTACAAAAATATATTTTATAAAAGTATCTCAACATATTCAGTCCATTATTAACGACTCTCTTATATATCTCTTCATTCTTCTTGCAGGTATGTACAAATTATCTCGCTGTTTTCTTACATACAGGTAACTAAATTATATTTACTAATACATACATACTTTGCATATAAAAATTCGAAAAAAATAATACCGATCAGCTGAGTTTGTTGCATCTCTCTTTTCATCAACTCCATCAACTCATTTATACACAATCACTCAGTCCGCAGCAATGTCTCAAATTGTCGCTTAATATTCAATCACTCAAAGAGTAAATGATTACGCTCAAAGCTCTTAGTTGCTCTTGCTTAGAAGATCTGCTAAACAGCACTCTTCTATTGGTTAGAACTTTTGTCTTAAGAGCGGCATTACACAATTGACAGAGGCGTCACTGTTYTAGCACAGCATTTTGCTCCAATGATTTCCTATTCACTACTCTTCTATCGAATAAAAAAAACTCTTCTCTGCAACAAGAGCGTCCCAACTGATCGCCTGCTTTTGTAATCGTAAATCAGCTGTTCTTTATGCCTAACTTATATGAGGGCCATAATGGGTTACAGATGTATGCGTACGATATACTTAATTACAAGATAATTGCTTCAACTTTAAAAATATTTCATTAAAGTTTTATCATTAATATACTTCCATATACGTATATATTAATGATAAAATATTATAGATTTAATTATGTGGTGCGAATTTGAGTATCAGTATTAGTAAATTTACAGAAATGATGGTAAATTTCTATAAAATTTAGCTCTAATTCGTAGAGAGTGAATTCTATTGCTTGAGTTTTATGAAAAATCTTTTCTGGAAAACTAAGCTCTAGTTCTCCACTCTATTGTTCGCTTTCTATGTTCTCAACTCCTTACAATAAATTCTGGTCACGTTCAATTGCTGTTCTTTAAGTTTTCCATAAGCAGTTAACTCAACCTTAAAGATACTCGAGTTTAAATCAAAACTCTCAGAAAATCAAAGAGCAATTTTGATAGCAGCAGCATGTTACTCTTCGTTTTCACAAAGCAGTAATAACAGCTGAGCCGATCAGCTGCTTGTTGTTTTCCAATATGTTAATGCATTTATGCTCCAAAAGTTAAAGAGTTTTGGCTGTAATAAACAGAGAAATTATTTGTGGTCTGGTAAGAACTGGAAACGATCGTTTGAGTATGTTTTTTATGTGTAGCAAACGATCAGTTGAGCGTGTTTTTAAGTTTAGCTTACGCTCTTTGCAGCAGCAATATTTTATATGCTCAGTGTTTGTGATTTTCTCTACTTATGGATCGCTGAGTTTGTGTCAATTTCTCTTCTATTTGGATCACTCAATTTATATGCTTTGCTCTTCTTTTTGGACTGCTCAGTTTTGGTGATTTTCTCTTCTATTTGCATCACTTAGTATATAAGAATTGCTCTTCTMATTATAAGCAAGTTTTTCGCTCTTAAATTATTTCTTAATAACTCTGTGTAACCAAATTTCTCTGCTGTACAATTCAGCTCATTCATATTTCATCAGCTCATCTACTAAATTATGTTCTCCACTTGTTTTGGGTAGAAGATCTTTACTCAACTCAACGATATATGGGTGGTTGTCTAGATTGGTGCTAATGGACKTTTCTCTCAATATCACTGCAAATATAGAATTTTTATATATATAAATACATACATATACATACATATATGTCGATGTAAATATGTATATTTGTGTATATGATTTTATATTTCAACTTTTAATTGTTTTTCTTTCAAATCTGTGCTTTTTCTCTGCACTGGAGGTATAACTTTATCATTTTCGGCTGCCATCGGCACAAAATAGACTTATGTAAAAACAAAGTAAAAAAAGATAGACTTTAATTCGAAAGGGTAAAAAAAACAAAACAAAAAATTAGTTGKGARTACGTACATACATACAATGACACTTTATGTATAGGTTTATTGGGAAACTGTTCGGAATTAACCAAAGATAAGTTGAAACAAGCCACAGCTGACCGATAACAGTAGCAAATGATAAGAAAGTAACACCTTGTTGATATTTATCTAACATTTTTAAAAAGGTTAAGGAGTTTCCATACACTAGTACTTACTTGTGAAATTTGTGTTATAGAATTACATTTCGAATGGGATTATTAAATGTTTTATCAATTCAACTCGTTAAGAACATAAATTGCTTTAGTTCAATCTAAAATTACGAAAATTTTTTAAATATAACATTTTTTACGTTGTTCTTTTTAGTCAGCGCCTGCTATTTCTAGTATCTCCTAATTATCGGTCCTCAGTGTTTACTTGATTTTGTAAACTTGTGACATGTTTCGATGCCGTTTTGCGAATGCATACTCGAAACATTTTTTTTTTTTTTTGTTGTGAAGATCACGTTGTAGCTCGGAATTGCGTATGTACCATGGGGCACTTAAAATTTTTCGCAGAACTTTATTCTGGAATCTTTGCACCGCTTCAATGACATATGTGACCTGGTCTACGAAAAGGGAACTAACGTGCGAAAACTAGTTTTCTGGGAAACAGCTGTTAAAAAAAAGCATTTCACCTTCCATCCGAATCAACTAAAAAGTAAAAATTGATTTTTTGACACCTAAGCCCCCTTTCCGTAGACCAGRTCACATATAATGATACAGCGCATCTCCATAGTTGACTTCAGTATGCCCAAATGGATTTCAATGTTTGTGAATTAGGATTAAGGATTTAAACCAGTTGATTTTGTTGTAKTTTAGTTTAAGTCTGCAAATTTTTTTTGTATATGATTCAACTTTGCATCCAGCTTCATAGACAAAATATTTCGCCGAGGTGGAGTTCGTGATTACTTCATTTCCAATATACATATGTATAAGGGGATGTCCATATGTAGGGCGTTTGTTAGTGTTAAATAAAAATATAATAAATAAATAAATATCCTAAAGAGTGTAACTTARTATAACCGCAACATTTCTTTCACCCAAAAAAACTTCGAAGACTCGAAATGGTTCCCTCAGTTTTTGAGATATCGAACTGAAATTTTGCTCAAGTGCTTTTCTCTCTAATCAGCTGCTTCTCTGTTGGAACAATCATTATCGGAGCACTATATCATATGGCTGCCATACAAACTGAACGATCGGTATCCTGTTTTTGTACAGAAAGCTTTTTTATTTGACGAGATATCTTTACAAAATTTTGTACAGATTTTTATCCTATGCAAAGCAACATTCTCTGAAGAAGTTATTTAGATCAGAGGACCTTAGCATATAGCTGCCATATAAATTGAACGATCATAAGTAAGTAGTTCTTTGGAAAACTTGGTTATTTGACAAGATATATGTATAAAATTTGACATATATTATGCTTCAAAGCAACGCTACGATATCTGAAGAAGTTTTCAAGATGGAAGTGTTATTACTTATAGCTATTGTACTATACAATCTGACRGGTCGAAATCAAGCTCTTGTATAGAAAACGTTTTTATTTGACGAGATATCTGYACGAAATTTGGCACATATTATTTTCCAAGRCAAWGYTACATTATTTGTAGAAATTTTCCAGATCGGACTTGTATTACTTATAGTTGTCATACAAACTGAGCGGTCAAAATACCGTGCATGTATGGATAACTTTTTTATTTGAAGAGATATCGGCACCAAATTTGGTATAAATTATTACCCAAAACACCAATAAATTCTGCAAAGGAATTGTTCAGATCAGAGTATTATAGCATATAGCTGCCATACATACAAAATCAGCGCTCAAAATCAAGTTGCCGTATGTAATATTTTGTACATACTATATGTGAAACGTTTGTTTTTTTTTTTGTTTTTTTTTTTTTTGCTTTTTTTTTCGTAGTTAAACCTTACTTTTTGCCGTGGCAGCCAGCAATTTATGTACATATGTATGTACCTATTTTTGTAGAGGAGGTTTAGAACTGATATGTGAAACCTGCTTTACCCAAAGGACCATATGTATATGTATGTACATTAGTACCTACTACTTCCACATCCAGTTACAAAAACACAAACAATTTTTTCTAAAAACTACAAATAAACCAAAAACAGCAAAAAACAACAAAATTTGTTCGTTCGAAAAATTATACGATGCCATTAAAGGTCCCCATAAATATGTATGAGAGCGCAAATATGAAACACCGCTAGCATACAAATTAGAGAGTACGAGCGCCCGCTACACATCACCATTTACTTGTTGTGTGTAAAGGTGTGCGTGGTTGTAACTATCGCCTAAGTATACATGTGTGTGTGTGTGTTAGAATACCATTAGATACCAACCAGCAAAGACGAAAAGCAGTGCTTCATCAACATAATCGACAAGCGATCGCGCAGCCACTAATTTATTAGTGGTGTTGTTGTGCGTTGCTTATTGTTTTTTCTTTATAGTTGTTGTTGTTGCTGGTTTTTTTATTGTTGTTGTTGTATTCTGCTGCTTTTACTGTCGTATTGTGCCCCAGCTACCGGTGTTACCCGCCTACTTGCCGCGGTACGAAGTCGCGGCCRCACAAAACCCGCTTTCTATGTACACTGACATCAACACACACACATACGTTATACAAGCAAACCCAACAAATCAACCTATTTGTTTGTTGTTTTTGTGTTTCTTGCTTACTTGATCTTTTTATTTATTTATTCTTTCCCATTCTTTTTTTTTTTTTGTTTTTGGTTTTTTTGTGCAGCTCTTAAAATTTTTTCATCACGTTCTTCTATCTGCCATTATAGCGTGTTTTTATTGTTGTTATTATACATACATACTCGTACATTTTAATTCTTTGCCTCAGCCCGGCTGTGGTTTCTTTGATTGCTACTTGTGTTGTTAGTTCGTGTGTGTTTTCTCTGCTCTTTTTTGAGGGTTTTTGTTGTTTTTGCTGTAGTTTTTTGGTTGATTTGTGCCACTTTACCTTTTTTAAATTGCTTTTATTAAGCGTCGTTTCTCTCATTCTCTGGCTATTTGTTTTGATTTTTCGTACAAAATTGTTTGGCCCGGCCACGGCTGTACCCTCGAGCCCTTCCTCAGCAGCAGCGGCAGCAAAACTACTTTTGTATGACTTCATGTATGCATAAGCGTACATATGTGTGTGTGTGTGTCTTGATTGCCCGTGCGATCCCCAAAGCTGTGACGAGCTAGTCCCGTCCGCTTGCTGCGCTTTTGTGACTTGAGTGTCTTGCTTGCTTGCTGTCTTTCTTTTTTGTTGTTGTCGTTCTTTGTTGCGCGTGTTGGGTGAGCGGCCGTTGGGGAGGAGCGCTGGCGGCGATCGCCGTGGATCGCTGTGGATCGTTGGGTTGTTGTGTTTGTTTGGTGCGCTTTTTGGCTTTGGCTTTGCTTCATGGGCACGCTTATCCATATACATGTATGTATGTATTTATGTATGTATCTATGTCTGTTGTGACACAATGTCGGTTGTTTTTGCTTGCTTTTCCCACTGTCTTCGTTTTTTTTTTTTCTACATCTTTGCTCGTTGTTTGTGTGCTTGTGCTTTTTGTTGTCATTTTAGGCTGTGGTTTCTTCGTGTTGCCCGTATTAAAGTAAGCGGTTTCAGCATACAAATCCACAATAATAGCTACATATGTATGTAGGTACCCTGCAGTGAAAACGCGCCAGCATCCAACGGTTACTATTCTAGCTTTTAGCTCTACATCGGTTTATATTTGTGTCACATCACTAACGTCGGCGTAATATATAGCTTTGATTAAAAAAATGGTTCCTTTATGTTGATATATCTATGCTCGGTTAGGTTAAGTACGGCTAGTTTACGAGGTTGTTCAGTTATCTGGGATCTCACTTGGACATCTTATAACGCTGGTCCGCTTTGGTACTCAAAACTCTTAGATAATTGAACGTAAGGCACTCATGAATCGAGGAAACGCTTTCGGGCGTTCACAAATTTGTTGAGACGGACGGCTGATGTCATTTTGAACTATGTCTCGTTAATACCTTTGGTTCGTCGAAGTTAAGATTTTGGCGATGCCTCAAACTTAGCCTTGCAAAACATGTTTTCAACTACCACTTCTCCATACAGCTTTGACAATTTACGTCCGACAATTATTCTTTTATTCATTTTTACTATCCACAATACTTTTTTTCACTCTCCAAAGTTCAGTTCTGTAGTTGYTTGCGCGTCTACTTCTTCTGTCTGAGCCCAGTTCTTCTTCTCCAGTTGTCTCTATCATTTGCGAGGTCATGCCAATTGTACATCCCAAGTGCGGATAKATCTCCATACACTTGGTTCTTCCATTCGCTGCCTGGACATTTTTGTCCACTTAAAGGTTTCGTGTCGCAGGAGTTTTCGCTGGAACATCATACATATTTCATAGCCAAACCAGGGAATTAGAATTTGCATGCACTTAACTTCAACCATGTCTTCGTATAGCTCACGAGTACGTTTCGTGGTTCCATCTTCTTCGATACGRACGSCTCCAAAGATCGTGCGTAGAACAATTGCCTAMCAATCTCCAAAGCATCGCAAAGAAGCWTCTGCTGGCAAGAGTTATTCTGCGCTTGATCTCCTGGCATAACTTATTGCTGAAATTTGTCCCGCTTTCGAGATATACAAAGTCCCCAACTTTTTCAATCTTGTGAAGAACAGTTACCTCGTATGCTGCGAAAGCTTTCTCATCTTRCGTCGTCATGATGAGAGGCTTATATAATATTTGTTCGTCGAGAGAAGGATCTGTTTCTCAATGGCCTGTCGATCTCAAAGAGCAGCTGTTWTAGCAAGAGCTATTCTGCGCTTGATCTCCAGACTTAAATWTTTAGTGGAATTTATGCTGGTTCYGTGATATACAAAGTYMMAAACTTTTTCAAATTTMTAGCTGTCAACGTCACTGTTTCGAAGACACCGAGGAATACCGGTTACAGGGCGTAGGGATTGAGTATGGTAGCTCAATTGTTACCAGAAACCCAGAAATAACTACCACATACCACATTTGGGCAAAGCAGMCGCTTTAGCTCTTATACATCTACACCTCAGATTCGAGTTGCTCAAGTTGACCGGGGTATTCGAGGCGGATGCAGGAGTAGGTATTGAATATGGTAGCTCAACTGTGTCTGAAGTCTCTGCAAAGCAGCCGTTTTAGCTCTTATATATCTGCATCTTTTGCTACACTTAAGACAAATTTTCATTTAATTACTAATCCAAGAATTTAAGGTTATGGCAACTACCCAAGCCAGCAATGCAGTGTGGTGGCACTTSTAATATTGTTCGGGTAGTTWGGTAAATACTTCATATCTATATAAWCGWAKKRAATATAACCAGAWCTCGAACMATTAACCAGAGCCCGAAGCAAACTTCTGCCATCAATATTATGTTAATAGCGAGATTAATGTGATAACTAAGTCTTGTTTCTGGCTTATTCTAGAGCTGTTGCTTTCATTAAGTCTTGTTTCTAGCTTCTTCCAGAGCTGTTGCTTTCATTAAGTCTAGTCTCTTCGGTTAATTTGCATGTCGTTTACCAGCGGTGTGGGTGTGACATATTCGTACATTCAACTGCTATGACTTTTGTTGAACTAGTATTTCTCGCAATTTCACGCTCAACCGCCGCTGCCTGACTGCGTAGAAAGTGCCGCAGCGTTCGATTTCCCTGCAGGGTGCATCTATGTACACCTTTCCATATATGTATCTGTAGGTATGTATATATACGTATGTAGCTATGTGCACAAACATGTGGAGACCTTTAGCTGTGAGATTTGTTTTGGTTGGCTTCTCCATTTCTGCTGCTTGTTTACAATTTATCTATCTCTAAAGGCAAAGGTTTCGTTATTTTGATTTTTTACATGTCGTTCTTTTTTCAGTTAATTGTTTGCCATGCCGTATGTGTGTGTGTGTGTAATGTGCATACAAATTTAATTTTTTTTTATTTTTGTGGTTTTTTTCCTGAAATTTTCTTCTATTTATTACACACTTGCCTTTCAGGTTCTTAAGTTTTTTCGATGTACTTATTTCCATCATAAATTATTTGCCGTTGCCTGTGTTGTTTACGCTGTTGTTATTGCTTTTATAGGTACTTGTTTTTCTTTTTTTTATGTAGTTGTTTTTAAATTTTTTTTTGTATGTGTTATTTGCAGCTCGTTCGCCACGCGAGACCTTTCTGATCTCTGGCTGTTGCTTTGCCAATATGTGCAGGATCAAGCTTAGTTGTTTTCAGCTTAGTTTGTTACTGAATTTTTTGTTTGTTGGTGTTGTTCGAGGGCTTRGCAATAAGTTAAACTTTGATTGTAATTCATTGCTTAGCGCGTTACTGCGAAGGTTTTGCAGAAGCCTATCATTTGTAGCGCAATTTGGTGTTGGTTTAAAGTCTTTTTGTTATTGCTTTTGTTTTTTTGACTTTAATATTCTTGTGTGTCTGTGATGTCTTTTGTTCTGGGATTTTGAAAAAAATATATGTTGTAGGCATTCATTTGAGGTTTGGTATATAGGCCAATCGCAGCTTTATTTTTTACCAAAATTCTTTCGGAAATAGCTGCGCCCTTTTTAGAACTCTATTTTAGTGGAATTACTGTTCTTTTTTTTGTTAAGGTCTTATTACGGCAATATGAAAATATATTAGTATATGGTATATGTAGATGTAAGGCTTTATACCCATTTATATATATCAAACCAAKCAGACAGAGGATATTTTGGCGGCTTTGAAGAAAAGGAACAAAGTTTGGTTAAATATTTTCACCAACATAAAAATTTCGACCGACAGATTGGCYTTTGCCATATCTAGTTAGGTAAGTTAGGTGGCTATCTGACGACRCATCTAGGCCTTTACCATTGTGAAACCAACGGCATCAAAATCTTATACATCTATTTTGACTTCTCTGAACCACTCCYTCASCTCTGRATGCAGAARTAATGAGAGACTTATAGATCGATATTTTTGATCTCCATTGCCTGCCGTCACCAAAGTAACACCTGTTGGTATCGGAAGGAAACGCAGAGTTAGTCTGCGTTTTAACTTCTGTCCTAGAGTTTTGTTGGAATTTATGCCATTTTACGCTAGGTTAAGAGGTTGATCCTGAAAGGGATCTCGCCGCTAAGAACGCTGGTCCATTGCAGCACTTACAAACTCCTATATACTGGATAATAAGACTCTTTATTGACAAAATTCGTTTATTTTACTCATCCTAGTTCCTTTCAAGTGATGCACTGCTTTTAGTGACTTTTCGGTACCAAGTTTATAGTTCAATTTGTCCTTTGCTTAAAAACAGACCTCAGTTTCGACGATCACCTCTTCGTTCCACGAAAATTTCTTCCATGCTAGCGTTCGTTTGAGATCAAACAACACGAAATAGTCGCTAGGAGCCAAATCTGTGAAAAATGGTGCATCACGAAGCTATGCGCAGTCCAATTCATGACTTTCTGACATCGTTTCACTCACTTGTAACATACATATGAAATATCACTTCCTTTTTCTTAAAATTTGCCCATTTTTCTGAGATTTCGTACTTCAAACGATCCACTAAAGCTATCTTATAGGCGCTGCTGATGGTTCTTCCTTGTTCAGAGTAGTCAATAAAAAATATTCCATGCGCATCCCAAAATACAGCCGCCATCTTGCGAGTCATCTGTTGCGATTGTCCGCACTTTGGAGCGGGTTCACTGTATGTAGTCCACTCGCATGACTATCGATTGGACTTCGGAGTGAAATATTGGAGCCGCATTGCATCTATAGCCACATATCGACGCAAAAATTAAGATTTATTACGGTTGAATATTTTCTAAAATTACTCTGAATCATCGACAGGGATTTGTTTTTAGCAAAAATGAGCTCCTGTGGCTCCCAATGTGCACAGAGCTTTCGCATGCACAAATATTCGTGAATAATATGATGTAGACGCTTAGTTGGTATCTTTAGGAGCACAATATACTTAAGGTCACGTTGCAATCCTCATCTGTTTATCTTAACTGATATCTTTAAAGTGCCTGCTATCTGAAACATTTTCACTTTGCAGTCCTCCAAAAATATTTTTATGGACTCTTTTTGTTATTTCCGTCGATAACAAGCTCTTCTGAGCTGCTACTGCGTTCACTTTCTTCGGTTCACGCTTCACCACGTCTGAACTTAGCATACCATTTCTTGATTATTGATTTTCCTGTGGCACTGTCTGGAAACTCATCATCAAGCCTGGTGTTTGCTTCAACTATATGTTTCCTCTTCAGAAAGTAATATTTTAACAAATGGTGAAATTCCATTTTATCTTTTAATTCACAGTAACTAAAGTTCCTTCACTCAAAATCATATAATTCACGAACTAATGAKCCTAACAAATGTGTATACGTCTCTTTTTTAAGGTTAGTGCTAACTAAAAATCATACGGATTTTATYCTGGTAAGACTAATTAAAAGTCATATGGATTTCATGACAGTAGCGCCATCTATGTTATGTGTCAGTACGTGATTTTTCAATTGCCCATYTATTCGGCAGAATTCTCAACAACAACGGGTACACTTAATCCTCTTTGTAGGTATTTGATTGGTGCSTATAAAGAAACTTTCCTACTTCGTTCCACGTTTAGAGATTTTTATCAGCCGTGTTATGTTTTGATATATTTCACGTAGATAACCACGCAAAAATTTATAATTTTTCCATAGTAGAAGTCCTCTCACAACCATGCTCACTCTCCCAATTCAGCAGCTAGCGATTTTTCTGCCCTCAAATTTCCAAGGCTCCACGTTAAAATCACTTGAAAGCATTAATTGAGTTGCTCGGAAAAATAGTCGGTTATCAAATAATCCCGTTGTAAAATTTAGCAACGCAACTTCTATGAATATTTCAAAGTTCGGCAGTTGAACTTCTAGAATACAAATAACCAAGTTTTATCTACGCACAATGCCAAGACAARCGCCAAGAAGTACAAAAACAACGCATTTAAATGCGTGAAAGTTGGGGATTTTAATATTTCGTAATTTTAATAGCAGTGAAAATATTTGTCCACCCACAACTCAAGTAGTGCCAAAGCGGCAGCACAACTCATGCGTATCTTTGAAATGACCTCAAGCCACGTCTGGACGTCTTTGAAGTTGTTTACACATATTTTAACTTACATAAAAAAAATATGCGAGCAAAAATAAAGTTTACAAAGCGAGGGCCAGCAAGAAGACTGCTCGCATGTACTCTGTACATACATTTATGAGTATATATAGAAGTATGTGTGTATGTGTGTGTGTGTGTGGCTGGGCATACAAGTGTTCAACGAGACACTAGAATATATACATGTATGTGTGTGGTTGTGTAAATCACCTATGTTTGCACAGAGGAMGTGCCAGTCAGTCAACAGTTTGTGCTGGGAGCGGGTGTCGGCACGGACGTACGGCGCGCACAGCAATGAAATGGAAATTAAAATGAAAATTGAAATTGAATTTTGTTTGTTTACAGCTTTCGTAGGCAAAAACTTTTGCCAGCAACAGCATTAAATGTAATAGCCRTRTGCAGCGACAGAGCTGCGACGCGGCGCAAATGTGAGGCGGCACAAGCGGGCGGACACACTGCCTATTTGGCCTATAAGTTTGTTTATATACTTGCATATATATGTAGATGCATGTGCGTGTGTGTGTGCCCAGCGCTCGTGTAAACAAACACTCACGGCTACACTTTTGGACGGACATTTAGACTTGAGCGTCTAAAAATAATGCGAAATGTTTATACAAAAGTGCATTTAACTTGCCACTGCAGTGGCAGCAACAGCTAGGCTAGCGGAAACAACAACAAATGCAACAAAAAAAGCYTTCACTAATGAATATGCCAGCATTTGTTTAACGGCATTCTATGCCGTGGTCGGCACAAACAACCGACCAACCACCCACCCACCAAACGGTCGTAAACACTCGCCTCACAATGTGCCACATTTGTATTTGTGGCTGCTGCATCAACGCGTGGCATGTGTRCCAGCGCTTGTGTAMATTTTGTAAATTTATACWAAAGTTGTTTGTAATWTTTTGACACTGACAACGCTGGCAGCGCACGAGCAATTACCTCGACTTTTGTGTTGCAAGTTGCAAACAACCGGTGCAGCAGCAAATATATTGTGTGGGAATGCATATGTAGAGGTGTTGATGACGGCGTTTGTGTGCATTTGCAATTGCTGAAAGTTAACTTTTTTTTTTGGAATTTTTTTGAAAAAAAGTTGCTGCTATGTCTTACAGGGTGTGACAAAGTTCATATTTTTAAATCATATTTATGTGGTTCTCGTGGGCTGTAGAGATCGAAACTCGGACTCCGACTTCTCATTTTTTAATTCTTCTTACAGCTGGAGTGGAGGCGGCAGCAGCAGCAAYAAACTTGCTGGGGTTCCCTGATCGTCGCAGCTTCCTTGAAGTCCTAACCCGTCTTCGGTGTGTCCAACTTTATCAAAACTTATTTGAGTATATTTTCGACCTGCCAATATAACAAGGTTTTACTTCTTCTTCTTCTTTGTTGGCGGTTATATACGAGTTWACAATATCGCGTCAATTATCCTTTCTTTTCGCGGTCTGATTGCAATTGGAGATGGCAAGTATAACCAGGTCCTTCTCCACCTGGCCTTTCTCGCGTAGTGCAGGTATTTCTTTTCCACTGCTATCCCCGGTGGGTACTGCTTCGAATACTCTCAGAACTTTCATTGACTCGTAAGCCATGATCTAGCCAGCGCAGCCACTGACTCTTAATTCGATGAAATATGCCAAAGTCGTTGTCCGACGTCTTGTTCTCTTTAACTTACTACTTAATGGTGCTAGATATCTTCAGCTCTATTTAAACGGTTTCAGTGACAGGTATGCCCTCTAGCTGCCAATTATCTCAATCTTAAAGTAATATCCCTTCATTAACCCTATGAATTGCAATTGCTGGTTTGACTTGAATGTATGAAGTCCGACCAAAACTATCAACTATCAAAAACGTTGAATTTTCAACCACTAAACGACGTCGACAAGATTTTTCTGATCTCTTAGGGTTACTATTTCATATAATCTAGTATTCCCGACCGGGTTATGAACTTACAGTTCATACAGTCATATTTCGACACGCATTAAATTCTTAACCACTGAGCGAGGTCGGAAAGATCTCTCAGAGCTCTGAAGGGTCAGTATGCCGTCTAATTTAGGATTTTCCATCGCAATTTAACACTTAGTAAATATATGCCGGATACATATTTCTTGCGCAATCTGTGCCACAAAGAAATTTTTAGACATGAATATAATTCTAAACTGTCTCAGAGCTCTGAGGGGTTTGTTATTATAACAAATTTAGTATTACTAACACGGTTAATGAATTAAAAACATAGAAAAATAAACTCCAATACTTTTGGTTGCGTATTTTCTGTCACGAAGTCGTATTTATACCATACCCAAACCACATAGTCAGTCCACTTTCAATTGAGAAGCTTTAGAAGGTATCCAGTTTTCGAGGTRTGGACCTGAGATTTTGCACACGTCCTTTTTTTATGAAAAGGTTGCATATACTATATCCGAACCGCCAACATCGCACAATTATAGCATATAGCTCGCATACAAACTGTTTGATCAAACTCAAGTTATTGTATGGAAAGCTTTTGCATTTGWCGAGATATCTTCACGAAATTCGGCATGGTATATTGCTTAAGAAATCTCTATAATATCTGAAGAAATCGTTCATATTGGATCACTATAGCATATAGCTGCCATACAAACTGAGTGACCGGAATCAAAAGCTTGTATGGAAAACTTATTTATCTGAGAAGAGATTAGAACGAAATTTAGCACGAATTATTTTCAAAGACTGCGRTACATTTTCYKAAGAAACCATTCAGATCGGATCACTATAACATACAGCTGTCATACAACTTGTCCGATCGAAATCATTATAAATATATTTTTATACCCTTTTAAGCTATAAAAAATACATACATACATATATGCAGGGTATCATAGCCTCAGTGCAGCCGACGTAGTCTCGTTGATGTTTTTTTCTTTTGCGTGTTCTTTTGCGTTGATTTGAAATAAAGCGCACATCCTTGTTGCATGTGCTCACATAGGGAAGCAGAAACATTTACTCACACACATACACACATAGATGGGCGTGCGTTTCATGCGCATTATTAATAAATTGCATACGCGCTTCGCAGTTATGACTAATTTCTTGCCACACTCAATGTTGCATGCAACAGGATTACACACATATTAAATATAAGCAGATTTGCGTGTAAGCTCAGAGAATATACAATATAGACTTACATATATAAATAGGCACAAACATACAAACATTTGTTTTTTTTTTTTGTTTTGGCTGCCACCACGGCTGCCGCTGCTCATACAGAGTGGAAAAGTACATTTAGTCATTCGCRGTGTGGCTGCGCCATTAATTAATATTTGTGGGGGGCCACAAAGCCACAACAGGAAACTTGTTGCCACAACTACTTTGCGGTTGGAGTGTAATCGCTAACATGCGATAGGCGCACACACTAGTGTTGCAACTAGTAGAACTGTGGATATGCGTGTGCGCGGTGTTTGTGTGGTGTTTTGCGTCTTCTTTGAATTAATTATAAAATGAATAATATGAAACTAGCAAACAGGCAAAAAAAAAGCTTAACAAAAACAACATGCAGCGAATTAAACTAGCAATTACTTTCATGCCGCGCAATACGAGCCATTGCAAGAACTCTTTAATTGTGTGATCATGCCTCATGTGAGCATACATGTTTTTTTTCATATGTATGTATCTACACTTAAATGCGCTATGTAGGTAAAACTAAACTTGTGAAACATAATATTTAATTCTGAATTGTTAAGAGAACGCGAGGCTTTAAGGTGGCGATCATAAGAACTTTGTGAGTAACAAAAAAGTTATATTGAACTTGTGGAACACATTATTTTATTCGAAATCGCTGAGACTGAACTTGTGGAACACAATATAGTATTCGGTATTGCTGAGAGAAGGGCATGTGAATTAAGTTCTTACAATATTTAGTATAACTCAGCTACAACTCATAGAATCATCAAATAATAAGTTTCATGCTGGATAGCATATTTTTATAAAAAATCCATGGGTTGAAAATTTTTGTACACAGAGGAGCTACTTTGTCATAGATTTTTGTCGCACTGTTGCATAGAAATTACATATAAATAAGACAAATCCCTGATTATATTCTATTTTTAGGTAATTTTTCTTTGAGGATTTCTTTAACGCTTTGCTTGCCAGTTTCTCACAGCCTTTGCTTCGAGAAAATTACTAAATGGAGTGAAATTTTTGGTATTTTTCAGCGTGTTTCGGTATTTTTAATGCCATTGGAGTCTAAGTGGTATCGTAACTTTGTTTAACATAGAAGCGAACAATCCGTCAGTTTCATAAGCTCGAAACAGTTGGTTATACATCACTTAGTATTTCCAACGTTTTCGACTGAACGATAGAAAACGAATTCTTGTACGGTAAACTATTTTGTTTGGAGAGATATCGTCACGAAATTTTATATGAATGATTGTCTATAACAGTGATAAAATCTCGGAAGAAATAAATCAGTTTAGACTACTATAGCGTATAGCTGCCATACAAACTAAACTATCAAAATCCAGTCCTTGTATGGACAACTTTTTTATTTGCAGAGATATTGTCACGAAATTTAGTGTCAATTATTGTCTACGACACTGATAAAATTTCCGAAGAAATAGTTCAGTTTAGACTATTATAGCGTATAGTTGCCATACAAACTAAACTATCAAAATCGAGTTCTTGTATAGAAAACTATTTGGTTTGGAGAGGTATCGTTACCAAATTTAATATGAACTATTCTTCAATACAACATTAGAATCTCCCAAAACATTTTTTGAATCAGACTACTATAGCATATATGTAGCTGTCATACAAACTGCACTTTCAATATACGGTCCCTGCATGGAAATTGTTTTATTTGAAGAGCTACCGTCACCAAATTTAGTATGAATTATAATTATGATACAAAGATAAAATATTCGAAGAAATTGTTCAGTTCAGACTACTATAGCATACAGCTGCCATACAAACTGAACGATCCAAATAGAGTCCTTGTATGGAAAACTTTTTTATTTGCAGAGATATTGTCACCAAATTTAGTACATATTATTTTTCAAGACAATGATACAATCTCCAAAGAAYTTATTTAGATCTAACCACTATATCATATAGCTGTTATACAAACTGATCCCTCAAAATCAAGATATAGTAGTGTTTATACCCTTTTATGCTACAAAAATGTAACTGTGCGGGATACAATAGTTTCGGTGSAGCCGAATTTTAAAATTTTTCTTGTGTTTTTATATTTTCTAAGTCTTAAAGTTGCCTAAATTTCGCTACGACCCGCTCATAGTGCTTTTCCTTACATGCTTGTATATACATATGTAAATGGCATTCACAAAAGCTGCGCGCATAAACAAGGTAAACGAGCAAATTTGCTTGACACAATTTCGTTTCCAACAAACCCAAACCCGCACACACACACATCAACATGTGTATGTAAATACTTTAACAACACCACTTCACATCAGCAAATACACCGACTCCATGAACGAACGAGATTCAAATTCGTAGCCACCGCATAAATGCTTGTCTTTTTTTTCATTTGAAAAACTTTGCTAAAGAACATTTCCTCAAAAACAACCACACAGCATATGCGACAACAAAAACAAATAGCTGCTAGCAAAACGCTTACAAGCGCATAGCTTCCGCCACTTTGGCTAGATATGGCAAACGACGACAGGATGCGCAGCCGAATGCGAGGATGGATGGCTGCCAACACAACCAACTGACGAAATCAGCGAAAAGTAACTGCGTTTTGGGTGTAAACACCCACACACACGCACACGCACACAGCCACAGGCAGTCAGCAGCCAGCAAACGCAGCTATTTGCCAATTGGCACACACACACACGCATACATACATATGTATGTCAGCAACTGCGTTGAGTACGTCATTTACAGCGAAGCCATCATTATTGTCATCATCATAAACGGCAACAACAASAACATTTACAACAATAAAAGTGTCAGTATACCACAAGCAAACGGGTAACGAATGCCTGGCGTTAAACTTATCTGCGTGTTGCCATCTTTTGCGTTTGTGGGGAATTGTTGCTATTTATAAATGCTGATATACTTATTCTTCCTTTGCCGCATCCACGCACCTCGCATACTTTTTCAACATAACTCCACTTATACAACGAATTTACCACACAACCCAGCCACAATGCTGCGCAGCCACAYACCAGTCAACCCTTATTTCCATGCTGCCCGTTACATCAACGGTACTTCGTCATTTAGTCGCTCGAAACAACTCTTCGAGAAACACCGTTATTATTGTCGGTTATACAAACACATGCCAATAGCAACATTTCAGCACTCTTTGCAGCGCTTTTTTGCTCGGATGTCGACACCCTGTCGGATAATTTTGCTTGCATATTTTTGCAACGGACTTTTTATGGCGGGTTCTGCACGGCGTTCTGTGAGATTTTTACTACAAAAGGTGTGATTTCTCAACTTGTCTGCAAGTGATTTCGTTGCACAGTGCAGTTTTTAAGAGTTGCATGCAGCGRCACTGTTATCTTTTGTTGCTCGCATCCGTCACTCTAGCCGCCGATCCATCTAACTCTGAAAGTCAAGCGTCGGAAACTATTTAGTGTTCGCGCGTTTGTGCTCGCTGTCCACACAGCTTCATCTCTGCTTGCTGCGACAGCGGAGTCGCAACTTCAATTTCAACTCCAAATCAAATTCCAAACTCCATCTTCGGTAACTTTCTCCATTTCGCTGAGATTTGCTTCCTTCTGCAGGAATTGCCAGCAAACTTCAAAGCCAGCAGTAAACTTTGGCATTGCGGTAATGTCATCGGTTCATTGTGTCATTTGTCTTACAAGTTGGTAGTGTTGTTGGTTGCTTTCTTKGTTYATTGTAMGTCTGATCTAATCCAACCGTCCCCTCTCTCCTGCACAAGTGCTTAATGTTAGTTTCGTGGCAAGCTTACAGAGTGCTTTAATCAAATTTACCTTTGGCAGCGCTACACTTTGGCTTAAAGTTGTTGAAGTAGGGATCTCTCGACGTAATCTGCTGCTTTGAGTAGTCTTAGCTTAATGTGTTTGTCAATAAACATAAACAAAGGAATTCCTTTTGTGCCAAATTGGTTTGGTACGCTGAAACTCCGCAGCTGTTTGTTGCACCGAAATCTTAAATAAATAAATTTAGTTGAAGGAGTTCGCTGGGGTCGGAGCGATGATATGTGGAGCAGCGAATCGGTTAGGATAAGCTGGTAGGGAAGTAGGACAAAAAAGTTAGGTGGAGTGGGTGTAAAAAGTAAATAGAGGGTTAGTAAAGTTGAAAGGGTAAGTAGAGTAGGTCTTGTGGGTGAGSTTGTTGGCGTTAGTATCTCAGATGCGCGAGGTTTTAAACGAGTATGAGGTTTAGGTTGGAACGATGATATGTGGAACAGCGAATCAGGTAGAAAAAGCGGGGAGGAAAGTTGGGCAAATAGAGTAGGCGGAGTTGGAGCAGTAAGAAGGAAAGGTAGAGTAAGTAAAGTTGGAGAAAAAGCGGGGTGGAGTTGAAGGAGTAAGAAGAAAAGATAGAGTAAGTAAATTTGAAAGGTCTTGGAGTCTTGTAGGTGAGCTTGTTGGGGTTAGTATCTCAGATGCGCGAGGTTTTAAGRGACAATGAGRTGTAGGTAGAAAGCAKARCTTGAGATATATTAAMGACGGTTTGGAAAGGTGGGTTTAGMGTGTAAGTAGGTTAGGTGAGGTACATGCATGAATACTGCGTTGATGGGAAAGCTGAGGGATAATATGAGTAGCTRAAGTAATATGTGYTCATAAAGCGTAAGAGGGATATATTCAAATTTAAAAATCATCACTATTATCGCACTCTGCATTACGGCTTCAACACCCTTGTTCGTTGTCTGTTTTTGTTTTTTTTTTTACTCTGATTGAATAATTAAAAAATATACCATTACTACACTGTGTTCAAGAATACACGCATAGCTTCGCGCCTGACAACATTCAAGTACATACCGTAATCCTTTTGTGCGAATTGCAAAACCCATTTGGACATCCATTCAGGCTGATTGCATTGCTGTGGGACAATACAGAGACGTGACACAATCATAACTGAAACACAAAACGTGTTTACGTTTTTGGGTATATAAAAGGTTAGTCGGATAAGTCTTGCGTGGAAGTCGGCGGAATCGTAAAAGTTTTTGAGCCTGAAATTCGGTTTTATGAGCTTCAAGACTAGGAAACCTTTAATCRAGTTTCTGGTATCTTATTTGGAATATTGATCGGTCGCGTATTTAGTTTTAGGAAAGCCGTCGGAAGCGTACAAATTTATGCAACTGGCATTCGTATTCATGAGCTTTGGCGTAAGGAAACTCGAATCGAATTTCCGGATTCTTATTCAGAACAGTTCGTATATAGCAAGATATTTAGTTGAAGTTCGCGACGGATTGGCTTACCGAATGCCAATTTAGATATAAACGAAACTTATTTTATATGTATTGCATGGAAACTGTCGGAACCTAGAGTTCATAAGATATCCAAAGCTTCAGAATAAGAAACCTTTAATCGAGTTTCTGATCTCTCATATTGATAAGCTGGTATTTAAGGAAGAATTTAATGAAAGACTGAGGAATTTAGGGACCGAGTGCGTACTTGGATAAGTACGAAGATTATCTGATAAGTTCTGCATGGAAGCCTTCGAAGCTTCGAACTCAAGACATACTCAAAGGCAACCCAGAATCGAGTTTCCGGTTTCTTAATTTGAAATGTTCGTAAGCAGCAAGGCATTCAGTTTGAATTCACAAAGATTGGTAGACAGAGTGTGTGTTTGGATACATGTAAAGACTTGATAAGTCCTCCGGAGAAGACGTCGAAACCCCGAATTCAAAAGATACTCAAATTTTCGGGATGCGGAAACCCAGAATCCAGTTTCTGGTCTCTTCATTGAATATTTATTGTTGGACCGAGTGAGTACATGGATATGTACGATGCTTGTATGCGAAGTACAGCGCGGAAACCGTTGAAACCTCGAGTTGAAATGATATCAAAGCGTCGGGATAAGGAACTTTTAATCGAGTTTTGGGTCTCTCATATTGAAAAATTCGTATGAGGCGAGCCCTATAGTTGAAAACCGCGATAAGTTGATGGACCGGCTGCATATTTTCTGAAAGGTTGCGCACAAAAGGATTAATTCGTCCATCTAACCACCCTCGTAAATGTATGTGTGTGCCACAGCAGCRTCATTATCAATGCGAAATTGAAGTAGAAGCTGCCACACTGCAACAGCCACGTTTAGAACGACCAGCGACGGCAGCGTTGAGTATTGTCAACTCGTTATTAGTCATCAACGGAGCGTATGGAATCTACAATTGAACAAACACACATATATTCGGTACATATATGGCAGCGGCTGAATGCAGAACTGCAACTCCCTCAGGGTGACACGTATGCAGTTGTCATTGCGCTAAATGCGCTAATGGCACAAACGCAGACGGCACGCATACAAATTCAATGCAATTGTATGTGTGCGCGTTGTTGTTTGATGCAATGGCTGCAACAACAAGGACAACTCTAAACAATAATGACCCTAATGATGACTATACAAAAGACAACCTGACAGACGCGGTGCAAAGGCAAGTCCACAATGTGTGTGCGTGTGTGTATGTGTGCAAATGAATGGGTGAATATGGCACGAATAAGCGACAGTTGGTGTTCGTGTGGCATAAATGCAATCATTCAGCTGCCAACAGCATAGCAGAGTTGTTGCAACACTTTTGATATTGGCTGCCGCTCACCGCTTCACCGCTTCACCGCTCAAAAATCAACAACCCAAAAGTGCATAGCATCCGCTCACCAATTGTACGCGCCGTGTGCTGTCACAGGGTGGATGCAACCGAGTCAAATGCATCCTTTCAACGCACAATACCACAAGCGATTGACACCGGGCGCCTTCGCCTACGGCCACACCATGCTCCGTGCTACACAAATGCGTACACACCAAACATATTCACACATWTACATACATATATGTTTGAGAAACGCACACAAAGCATTTCCTGGTTGCCTTTTAGGCGCATCAAAGCAGAGGGAGGAAAAAAAAACATTTGCGAGTGACTCGGCAGTTTGCCTGCCGCCGTAAATCTGCCAGCTAAGCGCCTGWGCCGCTGCTGCATATGCAAATAAYGGCAAAAAATAAAGGCTGCACACCCCTGTCGCTGTTGCGTATCTCGGTTGTAGGCGCTCTGTGAATTATGACTTCCTTGTCCTTTCATTTCCGTGCGGTTCATCCTTTCGCTCGCCTACCGTGCTCTGCCTGTTTTCCGTACACATTGGTTTGTTTTAATTGTCGCTTTTGTCAGTTTGCTGTTTGGTGTTTATTGTTGTATTGTGCGCTATTTTCASACAGCAGTGACACACGTGCCAAAAGATTTACATTTTTTAATATTTTTCGTTCTCATATTCATTGTGACTTYGCTGTGGCTTGTATTGCCTGTCTCCGTGCCAGCGCGTTGTCAAGTTTTTTGAAGTTCCGTTTTAATATTTCGGTTTCTCACAGTTTTTATAGTCTGTACAGAATGTATCAAGTTTGCCATGAAGGTTATAAAACACCGAGCGAGCCGTGGGAGACCCTATAACATATGTATATATAAATGATCAAGAAGGACGAGCTGCGTCGATTTAGCCAAGACTGTCTATCTTTCGGYATATACGTGAACGAATCGCTGAGTTTTTCAGTTATCGAGCTGCAATTTTAAATGTGRCCTTCCCTTCCCAGGGGGCGGAACCGTCACACCGTGTCGGAACCTTCGATATTGGTGTATGGAAAACTTTTGTATTTGACAATTTATCTCCGCGATTTCCGGTATAGTTTTTATTGAACATTAGGTATACAAGTTCACAAATTCTACCGACTTCYACTAACTGAACACCTTATGTCCTGCTGGTTTTCCATCACCCTTTTCGGAGACTGCTTCGTCGCCGCGCTTGATAATATCCCTCTTGAAAGACTGTCTATTAAGACTGCTTTCCACTTTCTCTCATCTTTTTTGTAATCACTACTCATGTTATGAGARTCTCACGCAGGGTCGCTATCCACCTCCAGAAAAAGTACATTTATGAGATATATTTATGAGGMAGTACTTTCAGTGTCAACCAGCCAAAATCAGGAGTTATCTTAATTTACACCAACCATACCAACTTAATGATAACGCGGGGAACATGCTCCGAGGTCAGCCACGGTTCTAACGGTACGAGGGCATCCTTGTATTAACTTASCAGCCCAGGGTTCAAAGCAATCCATCCTATAGTCCTAAGCATGACATTGCTTAAGCCTTTTAGATGGATTAAAAGGTCCGTGTCCGTTCTTCAATGTATAACCCTTGAATACTCAGTTCACAGAATACCTCAACTACCAGCCCAAGATTCAAAGCAATYCATCTTATAGTCCTAAGCAAGAACCGTGACTAACTATGAGTCTATCGATCTTGTATACTTCAGATCTACCCAGGATACGCCGCGTGGATGCGAATCTGCTTTGCTAATTAGGTTCAGTTGAGACTCGGAAGGAAGTAAAGAGCTTTATGATGTAAAACTGATAGAACCCACCAATTAATCAAAATCTTTTCTTTGTTATGTACAACTACATTGGCAACCCATTAACGCCTTCCCAAGTTCCACTTTAGTCCACGAGATTTACGCTGTCCTCTCATACATGGCCTTGCCACACACTTTKCCGCCTACTTAAAAGCCACCTGACGGGCTGTCCGTGCACTTTATTGAATGCACTGTTTGTCTTCGCACACAAAAAGTGTTGAGCTGCAGTGCGTTTGATTGCACAGCGCAGGACACACGAACAGTGGCATGCTTACATAAGCCA
>NW_017535675.1:94184-99759 GCF_001853355.1 Bactrocera latifrons | reverse complement strand
AATGGTCCATTGGATATATTTAAGATAGGTTAAACTGGTAGGCCAATAAGCCACACATAGAGCTTTGGTTCTTGGAGAAGTAGTCATCCTCTAGGAAGCCTGCGCTTGMCACAAATTTCAACAGACTCTGCAGCCTCACAATACCAATATACCTTCTCAAGTGAATCACACCGTGTGAACACCACATGCTTTCAAGGGGACAAGTGTCAAGAGATGCTCCATTGTTTCATCTTCGCGATCTGCCAACCACCAGACAGTAATCAATTAGTATTTCGTGCATGTTCCTACAGTCTCTTCTATAGGAAAAGCAAAGACCTCAGCTTGAAATATATGCGCTATATTTGAAAAGGGATATGTTTTTTTTTTTTTTTTGTTGTTTTGGAAGAAAGCTATTTCAACTGTACTTTGGTTTGAGTATCTCATTATGGTTTTTACACACTTTTCTCGAGCCTTTTCTTTTATTTTCTCTATGCTCCCTCACCTTTGTGTTAATCAGTTTTTCACTCCCATTCAACTCTGCTCACACACGCACCGTCCGTCCGTACGGCCTGTCTAATTCACGCATTATAGGTGTCCATTGGACTTTGTCTGCTTAATCAAATGTCCTGCAACGCAAGGCAACCCAACTCATGTTGGCGGCGCTTCCTGGTTTGTTAGTCACTTTGACACGAAAAGGTCAATGCGGGCGCTGTCGGCTCTGTAGATTTGTAGGTCTCTTTGTTAGTTCTTTAGTTGCTTCGTTTTCGCCCGCTTTTCGTTGCACTCACCCACATGTGTGCGTGGCTTTGTTTGGCCTTTTGGCTTTTTGCTCTCTAACAGCAACTTTATTTATTCACCCTGGTTTTTGTTTATAGTTTTTTGTTTCCTTTTGGTGTAGTTTTTGTATTATTTATAGTTGATTGTTTTTATTGTTTTTTCGTGGCGTGGCAAAGAAAGTTTCTGATTTGATTAAACCCCTATTTGGAGCCTTTTTTGTTTACGTGCTTTTGTAACTCACTACTGTTGTGTACGCTTAACCCCCTTTTTTTATAAATAAACCGATTAGATAATAGGTCAGCATATCTCTGCGTTCCGTGCATGCCAGTGTTAAGTAATGAGATTTTCACTTTTGTTTTGAATTTCATTCAGTTGGCTTATGCTTGCTCAACTTTTTATTAGCTAATAATCAAGGTTTTAGCCTAATTTAGTTAGTCTGWTAGGTTACGGAGCTACTCATAGACCAGTTTTGGTTTGGTTGAGGAGTAGTCATACTTTAGGTTGCCAACGCTGGACGTGAATTGGAACAGATTCTACTACCTCCCTAATGATTCGTTCTTACGGCAGTCGGGTCTACTTGTCTA
The DNA here is from genome assembly GCF_001853355.1 of Bactrocera latifrons. NCBI lineage: Eukaryota > Metazoa > Arthropoda > Insecta > Diptera > Tephritidae > Bactrocera > Bactrocera latifrons. The sequence continues at coordinate 98,419 of NW_017535675.1, read as the reverse complement.
CTCAAACTACCCGCGCCATTCTGCAGACGTTTGCCGCCATTACCCTGTAACCAATGATTATTTTCTTCTTCTTAATTGGCGTAGACAGCGCTTACGCGGTTATAACCAAGTTAACAACAGCGCGCCAGTCGTCCTTCCCTTTCACTGTTTGGCGTCAAATTGGAGATTTGGAGATTCTTCACGTAGCCAGATCCTGCTCCACCTGATTTCTCCAACGGAGGGGAGGCCTTCGTTTTCTTCTGCTTCGCTCGGCGGGTACTGCGTCAAATATTTTCAGCGCTGGAGCGGATCAATGAGTATTCCTATCATATTTCTCATATTTCTACGGTCTCTTCTATCGAGTGCCAGAAAAAACTTGGTATGCTTCCGATTTTTGAATGAGTTTTAAACCCAGGTTAATCATTCCAACGCATTTTCATCTTCCTTGCTTTCCGTGGTTCTGTCGAGATCGTCGTCCAGATACTGGATTTACCAATGATGTTTACGTTTTCGGCTGACAGCCGTACACCGCTCCAGGCAATTCCGTCCACACACTTTGCCCACTTCTCTTAACCATTTCTCTCGATGCCTTTGTGAGCTTGCAGTTCCTAGAAGTCTCATGTTTCCTTTACGCCAATCATCATTTACCATGTTTACTCTGTACCGTATTTTCCAATTTAAAAGTAGGGTCAAGTAGTCGGTGTTTGCCTTGGCAAACTATCCATACTCACCGAGCTATGTCCGTAGCTTCTATATGTTTTCAACGAAGCAGTCTATAGATAGCACATCTAGTCTTCATACAGTGAAGAGTTATGGTGGAACTCAGACATCTTGAGTCCTTCTGTACTTTTAGTCAATAAAAAAGTAATATCTTGATATGACCTACTTCTTTTTCGAGGGCATAATGGACTTAAGCTTAGATTCAGTTGCAGTAATGTCATATTTCTTTCTCGTTTCGGATCGACCGCTTTAGCTACAGGTTCTTATAAAGTGAGAGAAACAAATATGTATACGACCTTGTAACTAGGCGTTATCAACAAAACTTGTCTTCCATTTGTTATAACGCAGATTCCAGCTGTCAAAACTTCAAAAAGTATTAGTCACCGTATGAAAAACGAAGCACGTACCTAACAACCTGCATATAAATGAAACAATTGGTGACTAAACGTTAACGCCGCATTCTCAAAAACGATGCTTATACCAATAAGTTGTTGCGTAATAACAGCAACCCCCATTTGATTGAAGATTTGAAATGCGTCACATRAAATTCTGGGAAAACCCACGCTGAACTACCCGCTTAGGTCGCAGTGTATTTATGCTGGCATCATAGAGCTTTYGCAGGCTGCTTGCGGCAACCGAAGACGCCACGCGAAGTATATGTAACCTGCGACAGAGTTGCCATAAGCTGTGCGCTCCACTTCTAAGCACTGTGTCATATTCAAACGCAGTCAGCCCGCGTTTACTGCCATAAAGCAGTTAAGATAGAAGAGGCAATGATGAAAGCATGTCGGCAGGAAGTTGGAAATGAAAATCAATGAGTCACAAGGGCAGTATGGCAGTCAGTCAGCCTGTTTGAGCGCCCCGAGCCTTTGAGCGCCAACTTGTACATAGTTCAAGGCATAAAAATACTTTTATGTGGATTTGAGGCAAATGTTTATATGTTTCTCTATTTAGTATTGAAAACGGGGAATGTGACTCGCACTCGCTCTCCAATTACTGCCACTTAACGTTGCGTACGTGCTTGGCGTACAACCTTAGAAAATYGTATGTAAAACCGTCGAGCAATCGAGCCGACTGACAGGAATCGCGTACGCGAGATAATACCAGCCAGGTGCGGCGCGACGACTGCAGGATTTCCAAGCAATCAACTGCACACATTTGTATGCTGGCGTGTAAAAATAGAGCTCAGCTCGAGCCATCCGCTGCTGCGGTTCAGCTTTGATTTTCCTGTCTGCTTCTTGTCAAAACCCACAATTCGCGCGCGTCTTGTTTTTTCGTGAGARCTCACCTTTCTTTTCTGCGCTTGAAAGTGCTGTTTTGTTTTGCATTATTTTCGCGCAAATCCTGYCGTTAGCTTAATGAACACTGAGTCTCTTCGCCATSCCAGCTGATTGCTTAAAGTCAATTGCGTGCCCAACAACTGCGCGTCTMTCACTGTCTCCTTGCGGTTTGCGCTCCTCCGCACCGCCATAATCGGGCCGGTGCCCTTCTGTGAGTACCCTTTGCCGCCGCTRTGTCGGGCAATGGGCGCTWAMCCYKKWMGTCAAAGCGCCGAGTCTCACATGAGTGATTCACATAATTAGGGATTATCGGAAAGTCATGCGTGGCATTCGTGATTGCATGTTTGGTGCGTATGCCTGCGTTGCAAGCGCCAGCCACCAATGTGCCAAATGACGATTACAGCGTCGCAGAAGCGTAGAACCGCACATTGAGGTACGTAATTGTGTCTGTGTACGGCAGCAGCATGACCACACAGTGGGTAACAGTGTACAAGAAACGCAGGCATGTAAAAGTATAATTGATTCAGAGGCACTATGTGGGTATAAAAAGTAAATAATCGGAAATTCGAAGCAGGGCGTCTGTGGAGTATGCATTGCCCTTGATTGTTTAGTCATCAGCGGCGTGAGCGGATTTTCTCGCTCGTCGGATTATGTTTATAGCGGATGACGTAAGCTCTCCCCGAGGGTGGTTTCTATTTATATACATGCGTATGTGTGCCGTGATTGAGTCCATTATTCAAGGTCATCGAAGTTAATGCATTCGAAAGTGAAATTGATATGAAAAGAAGTGAAAGCGTTGCTTCAGGCATATCAATAGCGCTGCGGAGCTAATGAGGACACTGATGTGCGTATATTTAAATTGCATGATGAAAAGAAGTAAAACCGCTTTAGAAATGAACACATGGCTCATTATTATTTTGGAACACTGAACCAAGTTGTTTGCTTTACTTTGAGATTGAGTTATTTTATCAAAAAAGTGTTTTCAAACATCATTTGAGGGTTAAGAAATATGGTGTTTTCTTCTTTTGCTACAACAATAATTCATGAATTGGCCGTCGAATTGCTTCCGAACCCACCGTCTCGCCAGATCTGGGCACCAGCGGCTATTCCCGGTCCGCAGATCTCAACAGAATGCTCACAGGGAAGAAATTTTCGCCACAGAAGATGTAATCGCCGAAACTGAGTCCTATCTTGAAGCACATCGTACATTTGAGAGCATGCAAAGAGGTGGCGAATGTCATGCGGAGACTCAGTGAATGCTGAATATAAGTTCGATATGTCAGTGTCTATTCTGGAGCTTAACCTGCTAYGGTATCCAGAACGAGCTGTACAAGGGTCACTCTCGTTTCTCGTTTCTCGCGGCAACACGAACCCTTCGTCTGTAATGAATGTAGGTTTGACTCCAAGTACGCTATTCAGACGAGAGGAAGTCGGTGAGGGTGTTAATGGCTACATTGTAAATGACGGTCAATGCATGTGTGAAGTTAATTACATCCGACGTTTATTCTTTTCCAGTCTACAGCAGGTCTGTTGGACTCTTTTTGTGGATGGTTCGTTGCCTAAACTTCCGAGAACTTACTTACTTTATATTTATATCATCTAAGCAAAACATGCGTCAATTTGTACACTGATTTGCTCACCTCACCTTACCTTACCTCACCTTTTCCGAAACCGTAACCCTTGTCTTGTCAAATTTTCGTAAAATCTCAACATTTCAGCTTATTTTATGAGAGRTTTTCGCTCGCTGTGCTACAAATGTCTGACAGCAATGAAAAGCGGAAAAATATTCAATCAACCGATGCAAACCAAATCAAATTGAGGAAATCGCTAAAAAAAAGTATGAAACAGCGAAGAAAACACGAAAAACTGATAGCGTAGCGATGAAGCAGGGGGAGAAGAGCGCATGTGAAAGRGCTGCCAGCGGTTGCGGATGTTTGGAATGCGCGTACGTAATTTCCGCATTTCAAACTTAAAAATTTTTCGAATTTCTTGCATGCGAATGTGAATGGAATTTTCCATTTCAAGCGTCAAACTTCAACAAAAAACCCAAATGTGGCGCAGCAGCGAGACGCGGTAGGCATTGAAAAGGAAAGGTGTATTCTATGGCATATTCATGTAGASACCGACTGACACACACACACAACAGAATATATGCAATCGGTAGTAGGAACACCTTTTCAACCCTCCGTGTGTGTGCCGAAGCAGTGGCAGTGCATAGGCGAGTGGCTACGGCGCAAACAATCCACAAACTGAACC
>NW_017535675.1:81674-92976 GCF_001853355.1 Bactrocera latifrons | reverse complement strand
CCTCTTCCAAGCAGAGGTGGCTGCCAGGTAGCAGTAGATCAACTACTCTAGAGCGCAGTCTCCTTCGGTAGGGTGACTATATACTGAAGGAATGTCTATTCTTTTTATCTCTTGAATCGAGTTATTATATGATTAGACTGGTTTACTGCTTGGCTACAGCGGTATTGCAGGAAACTGCAAGTCTGATAAGCCAGTTTGGACAACAACTTTAGTCTCAATAACTGCGTAATTGAAACAGGTATGAGCTTCGATGGCTTCTTTTGGTTCACTACTGTACTGTTGGGTCGCAGACCAGTACAGCAAGCGGATTGGAAACGGAAAGGAGAGTAAGTTGTAGAATCGTCAAATATTTGCCCACAGCAATGTCAACCTTTCAATGGTTATAGGAGTTCTTACTGAACACAGTCCGATCGGAATGCAGTGACATTAAACATCTTCTTAAGTATTCCGCTTTTGATTATAATGGAAAAGAGACCGGTCTCAGCAGCTAGTTCATCAGTCATTTAAGCCGAAAGTCTGCCATTATTTTGGTATTGTAGGATATTGTCCGCTATATGGATTGAAGTGTATGAGAGGTTTCATAATAATGACTTGTCTCTGAATTAGCAGGCTAAGATTAGCGGACTAGAGTGCCGCACTCCAGCTTTTGATGCTTGTCACAAATATTARAAAGATTTACAGTCTTTATAGTAATCTCTATGTGGATCTAAGGCGCTGGAAACTAATGCAATTGTCGAAATTATATTATCCTTATACATATAAAGGTGTGGTATTTTGGAGAACCACAAATGCAATGCACACCAAAGTGCATCTTTTTTCAGTGCTTATTTAATAGTTCTGGATTGTGCTTTCCACCGAAATTTCAATGTCTTTCATCAGCTTCAACGTGCTCAAATGCATTTTTAACAATCTTTCTGTTGATGGCATTTTTTTTTTGTTTTTGTTTCTGATTGCCCAAAGCACCAACAATTAGGTTTATKATTATTAGTTTGAGTTGCCAGCGAGGCAATCAGGCACACACATACATATATACATATATATATGAGGAGTACCTAAAAGAAGATGCAAGCATGAGGCACCAGAAAGCAAATGAAAAAGTGAAAATAACATAAAATTAAATAAACATTTATAGCCATGGCCATGCACGTCCTGCCGCTGTGCCGCAGCACAACTCCTTTCATAAGCGCACATATGCATCTGCATGTGTGTGTGCGTGCGTGTGTTTGGGCGTGGGCATTAAATCAGTGTCGTTGTTGCCTGCTTTGACTAATTATATACCAAACGTAAAATACACACAGGCACATTGACAGTATAGTATATAAGCGCTTCAAAAGACACATACATATGTGTTTATGTGTGTGTGTGTAAGTGCATTCCCGCATTAAATGCGTGGCAATAAATTCGTGTAACACACGCATCCTTGCATGYGCTTTGCCGGCATTCACCAGCTACTCCAACATCAAATTAAAAATTTAAAATGCGTTGTTGTTGTTTTTGTGCTTGTATCCAAAAACTGCTTGTTTTCCCTTTTAATTTCGGTCTTTGCTGTTATTACTGTTGTTGTTATTTTTTATATTATCTTATACGTAAATTTATGAGCCCTGAAAATCGCATAAAAATTGTTGTTAGCGTCGTTGCTCGGCACTCGGCACTCATGTGGACCTTGAATATCAGCCACGGCGTTATTTAGTATTTGCTTGCAACTTTAAATTAGTTGCTCCTGCCGTTCTCTCTGCGCATCTCTGAGTTATAAAATCCGAAATTAGAATTTCTTGTCGCACACAAATGCACTGCACGGCTCGATTGTGGCTGCAATTTGTGAAAAAAAACCTGTTCTCTCGAAAAGTCGAAAAATCACGCCGCTGTTGCTATGCGTGGATCTCTCTGTGTATGTTTATGTATGTAAATCCATTTAAACACAAATATATATATTTATATATATGTATATATATGCCGCTTCGTGTATCGCGCCTGTAGTTTTATAGTCGCCATAAATAATTTAATGTTACTTCAACGCCCATGGAACTTCACTCTTCGCCGCCATTATTAGTAGGCTAATGTTCACGAAATTATGCTGCACGAYGCGAGATGTACAGGCAAGTTTTTGTTGCGAAGCAAGAAAAAAAAAATTATAAAGATCGCGCTATACATTTCGTTAAAAATAGCTTGGATTTGGTTGTAATTCAAAGGAAGCGCKCTACGAATTGAACATTTTTCATGAAAATTTTTATTGCCGCAACTTCTACGAAACTTTCGCTGCAGTGACTCAACGCCGCTGCTGTTGACGAGCACTTTTTTAGTGCAGCGTGCAGCACACGCGCCAGTAATGGCTTTGGTAACCTAGTTTCTAGTCAACGCTCTATTTTGGAAAAGGTATATCTTACAAAAAATCTTTTCGCCCATGGTGATCTCAAGTCTTTGACTTGAGGTTCCAAGTCTAGCCAGGTTCTTCTCCACCTGATCTCTGACCTGACCTGGAGTGGAGGTCTTCCTCTTCCTATGCTTCTCCCAGCGTGTACTGCATCAGATACTCTCGAAGCTAGAGTGTTTTCATACATTCGGACGACATGCCTTAGCCAGGAACCGCTGTCTCTTAATTCGCTGAACTATGTCAATGTTGTCCTTTATTTCGTACAATTCATCGTTCCATCGACTGCGGTATTCGCCGTTGCCAATGCMACAGAACCATTAATCCGCAGAAACTTTCTCTCGTAAACTCGTAACGCTGACTAACCAGATGTTGTCATCGTCCATGCCGCTGCCCCATGTAGCAGGACGAGGATGATGAGTGTTGTCATCAGGTCTTTGTTCGTCGAGAGAGRACTTTACTTTTCAGTTGCCTATTCAGACCGACTGTTTTTCAAGAGATATTCTGCGTTGGATTTCGAGATTGACGTTGTTGTTGGTGTTAATGCTGGTTCCAAGTTAGTCAACAGCGCCGTGGAAGCCAARTCACAAGTGCGACGACTATTTCTTTGATGATCGGAGATATTTCCTCGTGTCCTCGAGGTTCTTTGTCGAACCTGTAGAAAGCAGAACAAACGGCGAGGTTTTTATTAATGAATAAGCAGCACATGCGCCGAGTTCGTAGAAAGCATGGCAACCAAGATGTTTAAATGTTTCTATTTCATCTTTTTTATTACAACTTTGACAATTTGCGTCTTTAGCCTCAGCGCGTGAGTGCCAATGGGACAATGTCATGTTGGGACATCCATACTGCAACCATGTGAACTTTGAGCTAGTGCGTGAAAGCAGTGAAACACCTGGGTTGAGAGTTGCTTGAGAGCTCCTGACAGAAGACTCTCCCTTCAACCTTCCCCCAAAAATGAGCATTTTTTTCAGTGACTCCGTCCCATTGAGTCTGAAACAAGAATTACTTGAGAGCTCCTGACAGAAGACTCTCCCTTCAACCTTCCCCCAAAAATGAGCATTTTTTTCAGTGACTCCGTCCCATTGAGTCTGAAACAAGAATTACTTGAGAGCTCCTGACAGAAGACTGTCCCTTCTACCTTCCTCTTTTGCTTCGATCCGTACTTGAAAACGCTCATTGTGCCTCCTATCCAGTAACTCCGTCTCATAGAGTGTGAAACAAGAGTTTTTTGAGAGCTTCTGACAGAGAACTCCCTTTCAGCCTTCCCTTTGAACTACATTTTATGGCTGAAAACGCTTATTACGCCCATTCTCCTGCGACTCCACTCCAACCACGGCGGTACAAGTCTGCAGTGTTACTATCGAAGTGCGAGAGAATATCGAAACGTCTCGCTCTGGAACTCTTAATGTGCTCGCTTTCAAACGGAGATTTTTTGGTTACCCTGAGGATACTTGGTTTAAGACCGAAAGTACATAGCTGCTTGAGCCATATGTAGAAGAAACGTTTCTGGCCACTCCCATGTGAATGGCGTTCAGAGAACGTTCCTCGCTTGCGTGAACTTCTGCACATGACTTCATCCGCCAATATCATCAGAGAAAGAGGAAGACCTCCACTCCATTGGAAAGACTAGATGGACTAGGTTGGTTTAGAAGTTAGCTGAAAAGGGCGATCAGTGACGACTAAGAATCGATGGAATATTACAGAGACTCACTGAGGTTTTGCAAATATGGGAACAGTTGAGTTTGCAACTTTACTTAGCAGGACATATACTATATGTGGCCAGAAGTCAGTGTATGCCGATTTTATGTAGTAGTGCGTATATTAAAATCCCTTTTTCTCGGAATGATATATACGCATAAACACATGTCCCGCAAAACCGACGCTGAAACGAAGTAGCGCTTGCAATGAACACTCAACGAAAAAGTCAAATATATTAATATGCAAAAGGCGCGCTGCTGTCAGCGGCCAGACTCGCTTAACTTGCCTTCAATTGAAAAAAATTATTAAAGCATTAATTTTCTTTCGCACGACTGCCGCTGGCACATTTTATTAATTGTAAATTTTGCCACGCTGCGTATGCGCCGCCATATGTGGTGCAGCAGCGCGTCCGAGCACTTGACTGCGAAAGCCGCACAAAGGAAGCGACAGCCAAAGCAGAAGATGAAAATTAAGAGTTGCTGTATTTATGTAAATTAAAAATGCAGTGAAATTGTGCCGCAGCATTTTGCTACCGCACTTCTAGCACCCACACACCCACACATACACTTGAGCTGGCTGACGCTGTGTATTGCTGGGAGCTGCGAGTCTGCTGGTCTCGCGTGCAACACTCTTCATGCACTTAACCGTTTAATAGCAACATTTATAATTACTGCAGGCGCAGCAACGAGCAGTCGACCAACAACAGCAACAACAACACAATTAATGATAATTATAACAACAAAAACAACGGCAACAAGTACCTATTTATGATCAATTTTTATGCGTGCGACCCATCATTTGCTGCGTTGCTTCATAAAAATCACCATAAAAACGTGCTTCACGGCAGCAAGTGTGGCAGCAGCGCACACATACACATATATACAATGTATATGCACAGAGGTATGCGTGGTAGCATAAAAAAGTAATAAAAGGCAAAAGGATGCAAAAAAATCACTTAATGCACTAGCTGGCGCAGGCAGGCCCCCAGGTCGCAAGTCGTGGCAGAAGCGAAATAAAAAATGAAAATAAAAAACGYATAAAATAATCAACAAATTAATTAACGTCACGTCTAAGTAATGAAAGTCTAGAGAATTATTGCATTGCGGACATGCGTTGAAAGTTCGGTTTGAAAATGGAAAGCGCTCATAAAGACAACAGCAACAGCAGCAGCGAAAACACTTGAACCACACGCAGTCACTTCCTGACTTTCTCCTTGGTGCTATGCGTTGGTGGACTTGGCGTATTTAATTGTTGGCAATTAATTATCGACAGTAATCTGTAAATTTATAGGTGACGCCTCCCATACTTAGCGCATGTTCCGGCCCACCCCGTATCAGTAGCTTAGCGCTTCAACACCTGCGGTTTGCGTATGTGCTAAGTCGCCTAATACCAGCGCCTAAAATCACTACTTAATTCGGCAAGACCATAAAAAGTTTATTATGCTCAAATACATGCGCTCACACACACACTCAGACAAGTAATAAAATGCTAAAATATATTACTAAATATAACGTGAACTGATATTTATTGAAGCAGTTAAAAGCGAAGAAGCTATCGCAAGTGATTTTATATGAGGGGATAAGCTACGGAAGCATAAGGTTTTGTCACCGCCGTCAGCACCGCATATTAACAAACAAGTTAATAGTTTGGACACTTAAATTATTGCTGGACAAAGTACCAACAACAACAGCACTTTAGGTATCAATATATTAATTATAACTACATTAAGAAAGAGAAATTTTCTTACAAAGACTCTATTTTGATATTTCAGTTTGTATGACAGCTATATGATATAGCGGCCGGACCTGAACGATTTTTTCAAATATTAAAGCATTACCTCAAATAACAATCCGTGCCAAATTTCATGCAAATATCTCATCAACTAAACTATTTTTTCATACAAGAACTCAATTTTTATCATCCAGTTTGTATGGCAGCTATATGCTATAGTGGTCCGATCTGAAAGATTTTTTTAAATATTAAAGCATTACTTCAAATAAAACCCCATGCCAAATTTCATGTAAATATCTCATTAAGTAAAAGAACTTTTCATACAAAGACTCGATTTTGATATTTCAGTTTGTATAGCAACTATATGCTATAGTGGTTCGATCTGAAAGATTTTTTTCAAATAAGAAAGCGTTACTTTAGATAATAATTTTTGCTAAATTGCATATAGATATCTCATCAACTAAACTATTTTTTCATACATAACCTTGAATTTGATCGTTCAGTTTGTATGACAGCTATATACTATATTAAAGCAGTTCGATATAAATAATTTCTTCGGAAATAGTACGATTATTTTAGCGAATAATCTSTGYCAAATTTCGTGAAAATATTTTGACAAATGGATATGGGGTGGGAATGTAGTATTTTATGGGGTAACTGACGTGTCGGTTAGCTTACTAACCTCAAAATCAATCTCTTGTAGTGAAACAAAACTTCAGCGGCTTCGCTTACTTCTATATATTGGATATATAAACGATATTYAGACGTGTTTCCAGCTTCGAGGTCAAAATAGACAACTCACTGATCATAATATGACATTCTATTTTAGCGGCGAGCAAGCTGATGAGTTCTTCACATGAAAAATTTTGAATTTGTAGGACTTTTTGTTGGAAAGATAAGGATAAGGAACCGCTGCACCCTTTAGTAGTCTTTGGGGTTCTCATTCATATAAACAGCGATAAGCGGCTTTAGTGGAACTATCACTTTATTGAAACTATCTTTATACTAAAAWTATCTAAAAATATTTTATTTCTTGAAAATAATTCTTAGAACCACACACTCACTCAACACGCTTAAAAAGGTAGCAAAGTTATAACGCAGAGCACGTCAGAAAATTATTTGCTAAGACCTCATCACAACGTCTTAAAGGATTAGAATTGGCTTTGCAGCATTACACTCGCAATTGCCGAGTGCTAAGCAGCAGCTTATTAAAGGAAAATGCTTATGTGTAGGAGTGGAGAAAGGGTGAAGACAGAGAAGCTGCAAAATTTTCACTTTCATGTGTCAGAAACACGAAATATCAAAGAAGGTGAAGCGACGGCTAGAAGGTACGGCTATAAAAAGACGAAAGGATAAGAAKAAAGAGTGAAAATGAGGTGTGTGTATAATATTTGCCTGCAAGTTGTAAGAAAGGGATAAGCTGGCATATATAGTATACTCAAGCAGTTAGATGTGTGACTTGTGGCACTGAACACCACAATTTATTTCATATGCTCCACAGCTGTCCAGTACCTCATATGAGTGAGGGATTAAGCGTATATTTTACATGGAAACATATTAAGGCTGAAATGGAAATGGAAAGTCTGCTGGATTTGTATTTAATAACTGGAAAATAAATATTATTTCGAAAGCTAAATTAAAGATGAAAGGGTTTAAATTTGAATGTCAAAGTAGAGCCTGAGCGCGATTAACAAGTCGGTTATTGATGTGGGGATAGTTTTATGTATAGTTTTTGATAATCAAGGCGGTTCTTGGTTTCAGGCAGGTTTTATATATAGTTTCAGGCAGGCTTTATATATAGTTCCGGGCATAGTTTCATATATAGCTTCAGGCAGGTTTGACACATGTTTCAGGATATATAGTTTCAGGCAGGTTTTATATGTAGTTCCGGGCATAGTTTCATATGTAGCTTCAGGCATTTTTGACACATGTTTCAGGCAGGTTTTATATGTACGTTCAGGCACGTTCTATATATAGTTCCGGGCATAGTTTCACATATAGTTTCAGGCAGGGTTCTTATATAGTTTTCAACATAGTTTCCGGCATAGTTTCAGGCATAGTTTCATATATAGTTAGATTAGTTTTTTTCTGTTCCATGTGATTTAAAGATTTTAGCATTTTCATTTGCTTTAAAGTACGAAATTACCTACAAAAGCTAACTAAGCGCAAGCTATCACTAAATTTTCAGCAACTCTTAAKTCAGGCCAGGTCAAAAGTTATCAGATGCACTCTAAAAATCTAACAAAAAAATATTAATAATAATAACATTTCGACAATCAGCCAAAACTTTTGATTTCTAAGTGCTACTCAAAAGCGATAYTTTTTGCTGCTTGATAAATGCTCCTTCAACCAATTTGTGGCCCGYAAATGCGCTCACGCTTCAACAAATGCAAAATGCATTATGAAAAATTGGAAAAATTAATTTAAAACTTTATGTGGCCACAAAAGAAAGCGAAAGCCGCCGAAATGCATTGGCTGAAGAAATCATAACAGCAATGGCGCCTGTGCGTATCAAATATTTAAGGGGGTCACAAAAACATCACCCCTGCGGCGTGGATTTTGTAACTGTAGTTAAAGCGGAAATTTGCGCCCCTTTGTTGCCACACATTGCCACCAATTGCAGCGCCAGCAAAAAATACAAAATTATTAAATGMGGCAAATCCAGTGAAGAAAGCTGGAAAATCAAAAATAAARAGAAAAATACAAAAAAATGAAAAKAATTACCGAAAACGCTCGAAACTTAAACAAGTGTAGCAAGACGACAAAAAAGGCGAAATAATTTAATTACGAAATTGCTGGCGGGTGGCAAATTGCCAAAATTTTACTTCCTACTGGCTTTACTCATGCTTCTGTTATTACCATTGTTGGCGTTCTTTGTGCTGCTGCTGTAGTTGTTGGAGTTGAAGCCTTAAGGAAAGACCACGTTTTTTCACGCCTACTAGCGACCCTGAGATACAAACACATATRTACATGTATATGCTTATATAGACACACATATACTTATATATGTATAGTTGCCAGTGTTTATGATTTTTCATAGCTGTTTGTTATTATTGTTGTGTTACCATTACAAGTCACATGCTGCGGATATTAGGTTTGAGCAAAACTCATTCCATTTCATATGCCTGTTTTTTCCTGGCTGCTAAGTGGAATAATTTGCTTTTTTAAATTCTGTTAATAGAGTAGTGAGGGGGTTGCCAAGTTACCGTATTTTTTATTAAGGAGCAAGAAAAAATTTCACAAATACAAAATATTCCATACAAGAATTTGATTTTGATCATTCAGTTTACATGGCAGCAATACGCTATAGTGGTTCGATCGGAACAATTTCTTTGGAGATTGTATTGTTGCCTTTGACAATAATCCATGTCAAAGCTCATGAAGATATCTTGTCAAATAAAAAGGTTTTCTCTACTAGAACTTGAGTTTGATCGATCAGTTTGTATGGCAGCTATATGCTATAGTTATCCGATATCAACGATTTCAACAAAAAGGCAGCTCCATGGGGACATAAAAACGTGTGAAAAATTTTATGCTATAGTTATCTCAAAAACACACATTGTCTCTGCTCCTGCAAAACGCATTCACAGTCCCTGCAGCAGGAAAYGTCGTATATAGAAAGTAGCACATCCAGGTTAAATGAGCTCGACTTAGTTCCACACCAGGTTTTTTCTCCAAGCAATCAGGTTTTGAAACTGTGAACCCGTTATTTCTGGTCGCTGGTAAGCAGCTTTTCAAACTCCGAAGTTTTGAACTTCGTAGCCTTCGCTGTACGAGTCAGGGTTGTATATGTGTCGTTTCTYTCACTTACTCGTTAACTGTTCGATTCGCCATCAAAGAGAACTTGGCGTAAGCTTGGACTTCTTTTGAGTTCTATTTGGCCACTAAAATTCTTCAGCAAAATATCAACGCCTTGGCAACTCTGTCGAACCCTGCCAGTGTCACAGTATGTTGCGGTTTATTACAATAAATATTCGTTTCCCCCCCCCCCACATACTAATACGCTCATCATACCCCAAAATGAGCCATAATTAGAAAAGGTCACCTGAAACTAATGTTGAGGAAAAATGTGGGAAATGGAAAAATTTCGCTGCATGACGTAAACGACCTACACCGCCACTCACGTTTTGCTTACTTTTCCTCCTTTTTTTCGCTTTGCCGACGTTGAGTTTCCTCTACTGCTGATACCTTGTGGGTATGACGGCACAGCGTGCGCTGAAACTCGGTAAAAATTGAGACCTTTAGCCAAGTTTGTCACATAATTTAGGGCAATAATTTCTAACTCGGGTAATTAAATACAAAATTAACATTTTTTCGACGAAATTATTTGGCCGGCTGTCTGTTATTACTGTTGCTGGTCGCTTTGAAAAAAGTTTTTGTTACTTCGCTCGCGGGTGCTTGTGCTWCGCTACGCGCCATTTAATTCCACGAATGACCTTTGATTGTGACACACCGTCTGAATATGAGTGTGTTAATTTCAGCATTCCTGTTTGCTGTTATTTTTTTTCTGTGTCAAAGTTTTTCTTTTCTGTTGTATTGTAGAATTGTTTGTAAGTGCCGCTGCCTGAATGAACAAGTTCGTTAAATGGCTGGAACTAAGTGCCGGTGCAATAATTGTGGTTTGAGGCGCTGTTTTCATTTGATTTCTTTGTTGGGAAGTGGGTGTTTCAAGGTTAACAAAAAAAAAAAAAAAACAAAAAAACGCATTGGATGTCTGCATTATTGTAAAAGAAAGACTGTGTTGCCAAAAGCTTTTTACGCTTAGAAATTATATCGTCCCTATTGGCAAAATCGGCACTTTCTCGACTTTTAGTTGCTAGTAAAAATTATATGCCTTGAATTATTATTAGCCGCGATTTCATAGAAAAATATTTTTATGACCTTTGTGCACTCATTTGTTTCCATTTACTATATGAGACTCAAAAATTCCACTTTTTATGTATTATTTGTCAATATTATATCAATTTTCACAATTTTCTTTATTCATTTGTAATTATACTGTAATATAAAATTAACAGTCAACGCACTTTGTATATTCTTAACAACTCTTAACTCTTCTTCAAGCTAAATCCTCCCTCTCAACAACATTTCGAAAACCCACCCTTGCAMATAAGTTCATTTTCATTTTTTACATAAATATGTATGTTCATTTACGCTTACAAAGGTCTCTTCTTCAGTTACGCACTCTTACATYTAATCTAAGTTACACCTGCATATGAATGCTGCGCAAAGTGCTCGCACACAMACGCATGTGCGTTCCCATAGGCTGTGTACTCAGAAGAAATAGCTGCGTGCTCATTATTCGAAAATTGGTAATGAGTGATTGTTTGCATTGTTGTTGCAAATCTTTTAATGTTCGAAGTTGCCCTTCAATATATTATGCATGTATAGTAAATAGTTAATGAGAGATTTGAGAAGASTTTCGAATTTTCTAGAATCATGGAATGCGAAATTAAGGAGAAATCTGCTGAATTATTCCCATTAAAATATTTGGTTAAAAGT
>NW_017535675.1:74358-81611 GCF_001853355.1 Bactrocera latifrons | reverse complement strand
TAATTTATATTTTTATTATAATTTACATTTGTTTAAAATACATTTACATATGTCTGCATGTACATGAAAAAGGTTCGATTTTTTACTAAAATACTATTTTTTTACCGGTCATTCTGAAAAACTTCGCCTAAAATTCCAAGTATTTAAAACCGGATACTTTTGAAGGATTTATAAGGCGAAATTTTTAAGTATTATAATAATTTGCTAGTCAATTTTGAGATATTCATATGAAATTTAATACTTACGCAAGTGCTTTTTATACTCTTGCAACATGTTGCTACAGACTACTAACTATATAATAGTTTTGTGCACCTAAAGATTGTATGTAAACCTAAAATTTACCAGGATAGATATAGAGTTATGCTTATATAAATGCTCATCATGACGAGTCGTGTTGAAATTCGGGTGACTGCCGGAATATCCGTCTGTCCGTCCTTCTGTGCTAGTTGTTACTTAAGTAAAAACTTAGATTTCTTGATGAAAAATTGATGTGCGCGTTCCTTAGTACAAAAAAATGAAGAGTTCATAGTTGGACGTAATCGGACCATTCTTACGCCCACAAAATGTTATTAAGTGAAAACCTATAAAGTGCACAAGCACCTTATTAAGGTATAAAACTCTAATTTGGTACTGTATATCGCAGTAGCAAGAAGTATCTGCAGGCAAAAGAGATTTGAAAAAGTGACTGTGGCCCTGCTCTCTAATAAGTTTAATGTACATATCTCTTAAACCACTTAAGTTGCCATATTCCTATATTCCATAATTCCTACAGAAAGTGTAGAAATAGAAGCAATTGGATGGTAACCGCGCTCACCTCCCATTTGTTAAAAATACTAAAAGCATGATAAATCAGTAGCTAAACACGCCAAAGACATACAATTTAACTTGCCAGTTAGCATAATAGGATTTTAATAGCCAAAAATTGATGATTGGCGTATATACACATATGTATCTCGGGACGCGACACACCGATTTCTACCAAATACGGTACATAACATTCTACTGACATTCTTTTATTATAGTAATGTAAAGGTCAGTAAAATCGGACGACAGCTGCGCCTACTTCCCATATAACACATTTTCAAAGTTCAACTGAATCTTTCACTTCGAGTATACAAATCAAGAACCAGTTCATGTCCCTAGGTACTGAATATGTGGACCCCAGTTTCTATAGTTGACTTTGGACCGAAAATATCGGTCAGTGTATGGGATATACAGTTGAAATTCAGAAAGAACATTTTCCTGACAATAGCATTTATGTGTATTCAAAATGGCTGGAATCGGGGACCCCATAAATTTAAAAAAAAAGATTTCCGAACTTCCGGGTGACTTATACCACATATATCGATCAATATGTAAGTTATTACGATTCAAAAGAGGAGCGTAGGTTACTTATAATATACTATCTTTGTGCCTAAAATAGATAAATTTGAGCACAAACTTAGCCTGGCCTCCATATAACTAATATCAGAAGTTTTACACTTCCGATCGACTTTTCTTCAAATGATTGGTGAAGGAATGTGAGGTACCTCAGAGAAAAATGAAAACCAGCGAACAGTTTGTGGTATATGACGTGTTAGTAATATGTGGTATTGACAAAAATAGATAGATACTGAGTATAAATGTTTGCCAGCGTTTGAAGAATTTTCCTTGCAAGTTGCAAGAGGTATAAAATGTTCGCTTACACCCGAACTTAGCGCTTTCTTACTTGCTCTTAAGTACTTTTATTGATCGCTTTTAAATATAAAGGCACACTTAAGACACCTGTATGTTAATAGAGCTGCGAAGAGGTCATCTAGTTAGACTGTGTAAAGCAATATCAAGTTCTCTTCTGACTTCAGACTCAGGACTGTAGGTTTGGAAACAAAGTTTTTTGGTCTCGGCAAGAAATGTATTCAGTCCTTTTTTAAAAAAAATATAAAAATGTACCTCGAATAATATACAGAATTTTAGTAGTGAAAAGCTTAGTTTTCTAAACAGTTAGTGTTTGTATCTCCAAAAATCAAACAACCGTTACGAAAGTGTAAATATATGTTCGTGTGAGTGCCGCAATACTTTGTGTGGGGGGCATTTTGTTTGCGCTGAACTCGTGACACCCCAGCCAATCGACATTTTCCGAATAAACTCTGTCAGCCCTTCACTTTACCATTTTGTCGATTATGTTGCACTAAGCAAATGCAGTTACTCGCTAAAAGTCCGTATTGTTGTTGTTCACACTATTCCCTTTTCGTTGATGTTTGAAACTTTTATTTCCACTTTTAACCTTTTTTTTTCATTTTCACACTTTTACTCGCGCGCTTACRGAGCAGACACATAGTTGCTCCCATACCGGCATATAGCGCGTTGTTTTTGTTATTTTTATCGATTGGGCTGACTAGTTGATTGATTGGTCTGCAGGCAGACACTGCGCGTTCTGCAACAACAACCAGCGCCACAATCAAGTCGAAAGCACAACAACCAGCCGGCAGACAGCCAGCGCGCCAGAGCGTGGTTCAACAAACAAGTGCACCACTTAACGTAGCATAGCATGGTATGGCATGGCATAGCCGAATTCATAGGCAATTTTTCTAATGTATGCCATTTAGTGTGTATTGTTGTCTTCCATTTTCGGTTTTTTTGTTTTTGTTTTTTTTTTTGGTTGATAGAGTACATTGCATTATCGTTATTATTATTGTCGTTTTTGAAGCCGTACGCTGTTCTTCGGGTTGTTGTTGTACTATTTTCGTAATTGTTCGTTGCCTTCACTTTTGTTGTAAATTTTCGAGTGTTCACGTCAGTGCAGCGCTTGCCTCAGCCGTAATGTTGGTTGTTGTTGCAATTGCTGTTGGTGCTTCAGCGCCAAAAGTGATATATGTCTGTATGTCGATTACATGAACATAGTTGTTGGTGTTACTGTTTGTTATGTTATTCTAATATTTGTTTAGTCTCGATAAATATTTTTGCCTCTCGATCATTCATTTTGTTATTGTTTGCGTAAAATACAGACACACACACATACGTTCACATATAAGAACTTTSCTTCGCTCTTCTTCTTGCTAAGTGAAATATGATTTGTATATGTTTGTATAATATTATATGTGTGTATATGTGTGTGTAACTGTAGGCTATGTATTTTCAACCGACATTTAGCCGCCATGAATTTTTTCGGTTTGATATTTTGACATTTCCATTTGACAGCTGATTGAAAGTGACATGTTTGAGTGAGAAGAACAACATTGCCTTTGCCAATGCTTCAATTTAATACAAACAAGCTTTCACATATGAATTCTAAATTACATTAACCTATATATATATAAAGAGTATGGTATATACCTACGTATATATGTATGTATGGTACAAATATATCTGCTTCAATAATAAGATGTGGGGTTTAAATAGATTTGTTTTGGTTGCACTTTGTTAATTTATAAAAGGCTTTCGCTCATGTCTCGTGCCAGTCCAAAAGTATCTTTAAGGGGGTATTCTACTCTAGAAATCAAATTTTGGGCAGTTTTTTGAATTTTATTTAAAAAAAAAAGAACCAAAAATATTTTTAGTATCCATTTTTTATGGTGTTTTTATTGATATCTTAAGAATACAGAAAAAAAATTTACAAAAAAATATTACAAATTAAAATAATTAGAGGGGGGAAGAGGGGGTTTTGAGACAGGTGTAAAAAAATGGCTATCCTGGTAACATTGATCCTGACTCTCCTGGTGGCATGAAAAAAAAAAAATCAAGAGCAATTCTTAATCAGTAAAGTTGCTGTTATAGTCCCTATTTCAGGGAACACGAAAATTTTTTTTTTTTTGAAAAATGGCGACTGCCTGAAAATAAAAATATTTTTTTGCGGTTTTTTTGAAATTCCTGAATTTTTTTTTTAAATATTATAAACAAAGGATTAAGGATTATATAAAGATAAATGATAAAAGATAAATAAAGTAAATCGGTTGTATAGAACTTGAGATAATGCCGGTACCGTGTGGAAAAAAGTAGTTTCGAGAAAAACAGTTTAAAAAAGAGGGCTAGATATTGCGTCACTAAAGTAACTGCAGCTCTTAAAATAATTTTAATTTTTAAAAATCCTTTGGAGGATATGTTCTTAAGGGTCTAAGCTTTAAATATTTGAAAAAAAAAATCGAATCTTTCAAAATTCTTAAGGGCGACCGCTTACTATCAGATGACTTACGGGTCTATCTTTTCAATATTTGATCTCCATACAGAAATCTTTACCCTTATAGGTACAAAATCTGTATTCTAGCATAAAGTGTATTGATTGAGTTATTAATGAAAGAGTTCGGAACGGAATACGACATTTTCTTTTTGCTCTCATATCGSCGCTATTCAGATATTACACCAAATTAATCTCTTCTGCAATCTACTGTTGAGTTGTTGACCTTTCGAACAATGCTTGTTGTTATTGCACCTGAGCCATTTTTTGAAACATTTTTATTAGTAATCTTTATGGTTAATAAATCTTAATCGGATTTAAAATGGGTTAGCATTGATTGTCTAAGAAAAAAAGATGTTCTTAAATCTAGGAATTTGATTTCAAGCAAAACACTGAAGTAAATACTGTCTTCCCTGGCATAAGAGTTCCTTTTTTCGCTTGTTCCTGGCTTTTCGATTTTGATACATAAGATTTATGACCGGACCTCAAACATTAAGCAGTCCGATTTAAGTATCTCAAATGGACTCGTACTCAACTCCGCGTCAAAAAACTTTTAGCTTATTTATTTGTCCTTATAACAACACTACCTTGATCACGGTAATCCAGCATTTTCGGCACCGCTAAGCGTCCCTCAGCCAACTCAAATGCACTGGCATACTGYTCATATCGGTAAATGGTGTGTGTGACACTGTAGCGAATTATTATSTTTGCTGCCTKGCGACGGCCCGACTTCAACTTCCTTGCAGYCGTCGTCTCCATTCCCTCGTTTTTAACATTTTTTAGTRGTTTTTGCTAGAGGAAAGTAAGCCTAACTAAATGTTGCGTCTTTTCGTTGCGTTTAATGTAGGATGATTCCTTCGCCTCAGTTAGTGACTCACCCGAAACACTGTCCGATTTCAATCTACTTTTACCCACATTCACTTCGTATTTTGGGTCCCCACACAAAACTGCTATCCAACTTCTAATAAGTACTCGCTTCGAATTTTCCCAATACAATCTCTGTTAACATGCGGGGGTTGACGCACGCCCTTATGAGATAGTGAGTTCAGAGTCGATCTCTTCGCAACCTACACCTACCGACGGGAGGTCGGACTGAGGATTGCCAGGGTTTTAACGAGACCGAGGCAGTCTCGGCATTAGCTCGAAGGCTATTTTTACAGGACTCCCACATACTGACCCCWAGTCCAAGTCTCAATCAAAATCGAAAAGCTACAGCTCTAAAATCATAATTCGAGTCGAAGCTTAACTTAATGATGTCAGAAGAGGTACATAATGCGAGGTCAATCAAGGTTTTAACAAGACAAAGGCAGTCTCGGCATCAGCTYGACGGCTATTTCTACAGGATATTACTTCCACATACAAAAGTGACGGAAAACCATGGGCAAATCTAAAAAGCTACAGTCCTAAAATCATAGTTCGAGTCAAATCTCTTCGCAGCCTACACCTGTCACGGAAGGAGGTCAAATACGAGACCAAGGTCCGAGTTTTCATTCGCCGTGAAGGAAGCAGCTTATTTTGCTTTAACAGGGGTGCACCGCGCTGAKACGTCATACCTTATATCCCACCAATACCCATTAAATCGGCTACAAAAAAAAAAAAACCAACAAACAGGAATGAAAGCAAAAACTCGTTACAACGCAATTCGATTTGGTACGTTCGGTGCAATACCTATTACCAGTTCTCGCCTCCGACAGTTGCCCTTTCTAGCACACATTGTCGCTGGACTTTTCGGCTGTGTGTGTATGTGTGTGTATGTCTTCACCTTAAAATGCCTGCCTGGCAGCCGGCAGAGGATGCAATGTGTCGCATTGCACTTTTCGGCAAGCGTGTTCAATGCAAAAAGTAATACACATATGCAACAACAACAACCGAAAACACCACAGCGATAAGAAAAACAGTGAAAACTCAAACAAACACAAATTGATTGCAGCTGACATTTGACGTTTGTTATTCACGTTGRTTGGACGGATGGAGTGGTGGCGGGCGGGCAACAACGGAGTCACTTGCACCATAACAACGCGGCAAMAATAACAATGTATGCGTGTTATCGACATGTGTGATGTCGCACCCTCGCTAAGGCACCACCACACACACACACACATACGTATAGAATATATTCTAAGATTTATTATATACATATTTATACGAAGATAAATTTGGAATTGCTCGGTCTTCTTTACTTTGGCAAACTGTTATTGTATTTCTGCTGCAGTGGCTGTCAATATTGGCACTGATGACAGACAGTGGCGACCATGTAGGAAAATGTTGGTGGCTTAGTTCAACATAACCTGGCTTTTTAGCTTGCTTTGACCTGAGTTCTTCGACTTCAGCTCACCTTTGCCAATAAATTCGGCCGATGGATCGTCTGTTTACGGGTCGTAAGCATATATCGAAAACACTTCAGAGATCCTGGTAGTCGGAAAGCATTGATTCGCAGACGTTAACGCGACGATATTTGCAAAAAAATAAATTAAGTGATTTTAGCATCAGACCTGCTTTAACTTCTCTTCGGCTCGCTTCATTCCTACTGGCCTATTGTACACCACATGTATGCGTATGCATTGCCTCCATCCATTTCATAGATGCAATCATYAACTTTTTGACGCCACGGCACAGTTGCGCTGCTGTCAACCTAGGTAGTGCCTCCAATAGATTTTTTTTATAATTTATTTATTTACTGAGTGAGTGTGCATGTGTCTGTGCGCACGTAAGGTGATTGTGCATTAAAAATAAAATCGAATATAACACGCACACAACAAACTAACACATATACAACATTTTGAAATCTAAAAGTCAAGCGCTAACAACAACAACCACAACGTTTGACATGCATATAAAGGCAATACAAAATTGGAAAATCGAAACAAGTGCGCTGGTTTTTTGCGTTGCGCACGGCGTAGGCGGAGGAGGCTCTGTGCACCACTGTGTACAGTGGTGTATATTTTATGGAAAACACGAAAAAATGTATTTCGGTTGCAGTGAAGCTAGCATAACCCGCACAAATAAAGAAATTTTAATACAAAAACTTGTTTTTGATCGTTCAGTTTGTATGGCAGCTATATGATATAGTGCTTTGATCTGGAAAATTTCCTCAGACATTATA
>NW_017535675.1:60436-74080 GCF_001853355.1 Bactrocera latifrons | reverse complement strand
TGTGGTCGATCAGCTTGTATGGCAGCTATATGATATAGTGGTTCGATCTGGAAATTTCTTTACTTATTTATAGTGTTGTCTTAGATATTTATCCAAGCTGAATTTCGTTGCGATACCTTGTTAAAGAGAAAAGTTTTTCATACAAGAGCTTACATTTGATCGATCAGCTTGTATGGCAGCTATATGATATAGTGGTTTGATCTGGAAGTTTTCTTCAGATATTGTAGTATTGTCTTTGATAATAATCCATGCCGAATTTCATTTCAATATCTCATTATAGAAAAAAGTTTTTCTTATAAGAACTTGATTTTGAGCATTCAGTTTGTATGGCGGCTATATGTTGTAATAGTCCGATCCGAAAATTTTCTCCGTATTTTGTAGCCTAAAAACAACTTTTAAAAAAAGAACTGTCTGCCAATCGAAATGTTTGTGAATCGTGACTTGCAATTGGAACTAGTAGTGACTGTAATCTATAATAAAGGAAAAAAAATATTTTTTTAGCAACTTAAACTTATCAAAATATTTTATGCGCTCTTTCAACCAATATGCACCACTGTACCCGTGCGACACTAGTGCAAGTACATCCACTTGTTGTTGCAATGCCAGGCAATTCAATTTCATGCGACTGCGGTTGCAGGCACTGGAACGGCAGCGGAGCACATKTGATCGCTTCAAATGTCACACATAAGGCAGCACTACAAACATACATACACAAGAGCATATAAACAGACATACAAGCGCATGGCTGGAGTGGCAAACGCTGTGCGTTGCGTCGGGACCGCTACGAGGGCCAAACGTTGTCGTCTGTGCACTTGCACACACACTTRAACACACATAAATGGAAGCATAACTGCGTCTTCAATTGCCTCTGGCGGGTGTTAGTGGTCTGTTGGCTTGTTGTAGTTGTTGCGCTTTCATTTAATTGACTTGCTTTTCAATGTGTAGTTGTTGTTTGTTTTTCATATATTTTGGTGATTTCTGCTGCATTTGTTTTTGGCTGACGCTGTTGCATGCCCGGCTGCGTGTCATAGACGTCAAAATTTATGTGTTGTGCCACAACTGCATATAAAATAACGACAACAACAACCACTCCAGCCTTCATGCGCTCGTAAATGAGATATGCTTTTCATAGCTTGCGTTGTTGTTGTTGCGTTTTATTAATATTTTTTGTATGGTTTTGTTTTTTAGTTGCTAGAATATATTAAACACGGTATATTTATGTTGAAACATAACAGCATTTTAATGAGGCACACATCATATGCTGCATATGCTGTGTTGGCAACAAGCGCTGTCTGGCAACTAATATAGATGACATGTGCATGTCGCTGGATATGTATGTATGCTACAGCCGTCGATATTTTTCTATATAAATCCAACATTCACATACATATGTACATGATGTGAGGAAAATCAGAAAGGTGGTCTCACTACTGAAACCTGGGTAGTGTGCTGACCTAGCGGCGTYTTATCGCYCGAAAACTCTCTCTTCCCTGGTAGTGAAAACGCTTGAGGCCTGGCTACTGCCGACCTTCATACACTATCTGTGGCTAGCCGAACACCAGCACGGCCTCCGTGCAGTACAMAGCATCATCAAARCACTTAGCGTCAGTTAGCTCTTGGTCTCAACAATAAACTGTCCTGTGAGTGGAATATCCTCCTAGCGTTGGTCTTGTCAAAAGCTTTTGAYACACTCAAYCGCATAATGTTGCTTGGGAATAAACTGCGCTCCTTCCAGGAATGACTAGATGGAACGTGAACGGTTGAGAATCATCGGTATTATTTCGAGATGAACAATATAAAGTGAATTAAATAGGAACGATAATCTGCTCTCTCCTCTCCCCAGAAGAAGTTTCTTTTACCACATACGATTGTATGATAATATCGTCGGACAATGGAATTGATGTCATGCCCTCACAAATGAACGCTTATCTCCCACAACTTTTGCGCTTCTCCACTGCAAGGAGCCTAAAATACTCCCTTGCCAAATCCATGGTCACCTTATTTACAAATTGGACAATTAATTGTCTGGATCTCATAMTTTCCGTCGCTGACTGTAACCAAAGTACAGAACCGTAACAAGATTCTCAAGTTGCTGCCGGCAGTCAAAGAGCTGTTGTTGCCAACATAGAAGGCATTCGGTCGGCCGAGCTTCAACTACCACCCCAATATGGTCGCCTACATGCAGTAGGATGCAGATGGCGGAGTTACAGGCATGTCAGAACACCGCATTGTGGAAAACAAAAAGATGGAGACATCAGGCTCCCATCTARCAAATACTTAGTGAGGCGCCGTAAGCTTCCTGTAAAGAACCATAACACAATTTTCTCCATACAATTTCGCCTCGTTAGTTTTCTACTAATACTAATATTCAACTATAGGAACGTTTCTTTTGGCTTCACAAAGTATCAGAGATCTAACCTAGAGAATGATAGAATACTACCTGTACATAGAAAGATATTTAGATAGGGAGGATGGGTCAATCTAAAACTTTTTGTTTCGTGCGATCCTCAAATCCTTAGAAAATTTTGGATACTTGTTGGGTTAACAGATTTAATATAACTTTGCTGCAGTTGCATTAGTTCTAAATGCCTCAGCCTGCTTCTAGTCACCGCATCGCAGAGTCATGCAGGGACTCGTCGAATGCTGGACATATATTTGGTGTGTCGTGGTCATTCTGTATCCAAAATTAAGCTGCCAAAGGGYTACTCTCGATTCTCGCGGCAATTCGAGCGCATCATCTGCAAAAGGTGATGTTTTGACTCCCAAGTGTTCCGACTATGAATGATGACTATGTTTCGAAGTCGTTGCGCGCAAATCAGAAATSATGAAGAATTTCACTTTGATGTGGATTGTGGCTAGACGGTCATCTASCGGGRTGAATACTCGGCGACGGAGTATCTCTCCCACCACGAATCGCACACCGAATTCGCGCCCCTTTATAAGGCAACTGTAGTAAATGCYGCAAGGATCTACTAGTCTCAGTCCTTATCCCGTCCATTGCACYTCTTGGACGACGGTGATGTCAGTTTTTACTCTTACAAGGAAGGCTGGGAAGCGGTAAATTCAAGGTGCATGCCCTTAGGGGGCTCTCTCATCCAAGGYTGCTATCTTTTTTTCATTGGTAGTGTTTTTTACGTGACGGGTCCTAAACGCTAAAGCCGGTCCATTGGCAGCTACGCAACACTCGAATTATTCAACCGCAAAATGATAGTATGTCTTTAAAATAATCACGCTGATAAATTTCTGCTTTCACAAGCAGACTCACATCAGCGATTCTGTGGCACTACTTGGGTCTCGTACGCTCCTTGCCACGCACTTGATGAATGATTTCTTTACGTGTGAGAATGTTGAAAGAATATTGTGAGCTTCATTCCTGTCTACGCATTAATAAACAAAAGCAAATACAAGTATGTATTAGAGTTGTTGTTGTCTTGAGTGTGTGTTTATTGCACGTATAAAATAATAACAATAATCACTTTGTCAAGGATAATACATTATAATGGGGGCCAACATTAAATTATATAAATTGTGGTTATTTGTTGTTATGGTGAAATAATTGGGTTTTTTCCAACACTAGAGCGGGGGTTGTTGTTGTAATGTGTTGTACGCACACTTGTTAGCAGAGACACACAGGCATATATGCGTTGCTTTGCTGCAGAATTCCTGCTTATTGCCGGCTTTGGCTGCTTTTGAGCGAGTGTTTGTTGTTGTTGCTGCGGCGGTTGCCTGACTGTCGGCTATTCCGCTTGCGTTACAACAGGAAATTAAAACATCGATTATATTCATATATTCACAAATGCCAACAGGACAGCTCGCACAGAGCACACGTACACACACACAAAACTGGTGGTAAAGTGTAATATATTTGTGTGTGTATAGCTAACTTTATAAATACATTTATTTACAGCTGAATAGGTATTAGCTGTGAAGACTAGTTTTGCGCAAGAATATAATATTTTTGCATGTGTTTGTTGGCATGTGTTTTATATGTATGTGTGCATGCGTGCGCCTTATAGTATATTTGTTGGATATTAAGCTGATTGCTAGACGCTCGCACTTGCAAATAAATCAATTTTCAGCTTAATATGCGATTCAGTTGCTGGCAGCTTTGCGTAGTCAGCGCTACTTGTTGTTTGMTGTGGTGGCAAGTTGTTGCAARGGTACATACATATGWATGTAWGTATGTATATGCACATATAACAATTACAACAATGAATTTTGGCACTACATAGATTATGTACACAATCAACGAGGCTAATGTGTGCAAGAACACGCGGCATGTGTGTTCGTCGAATTCAGCCTTCAACAACACACACAGACATATATATGAGTAAGCTTACCAAGTCTTCAATAAGCGCTTGCTAAACGTTATCTGTAACCTTATTAATTTTAGTTCACTTGCTTAATGAGTTCCGCACTATGTCGGACACTCTGTACCACCACAAAGGTATGTATGYGTGTGTCTCACTTACTACTGATTACCACATAAGTATGCGTGTGTTTGTATCACTAACGGCTACATGCGTTTATGCATGTGCTCGTGATAACTGTGTTAATTGATGAGTTCTTGATGGTTGCTAGCTTGGCTCGGAGTCTGAACGCCACTGCCATGCTCCTGCTCTTCACCACTGCTATACACATCTCTGTATGTGTGTGAGTGCGTGTGCTTGGCTCTTGCTGCTGCTGTTGCTGGACACTGGCCATTAAATTTCCAAATATTTGCAATTAAGTCACGTTACAAGCAACGTGGCTGTTACCGACTGCTGGCAGTAGTCTGTGCAAATACGCTTGGCTTGAAGACACCAGCGCAAACAAAAGCAGCGCGGCGCTGAGCAACTAAACTCGGAAACAAATTAAAATTCAACAAATATATGTTTATCGGAAATACAACTATTATGCCGCAATTTATTGATGGGAAGTGAAATTCTTTTATCTCATTTATGCCGCGTTCAGATTGAATTTATATGCCGGAATGGCTGCTTTAATGTTCCAAGCAAAGACTAAACTTGTATCGGTTGGCTTGTATGGCAGCTATATGCTATAGTTATTTGATCTGAACAATTTCTTTAGAGATTATTCAATTGGCTTGGAAAATAATGTGTACCAAATTTCATGTAGTTAACTCGTCAAATAAAGAAGTGTCCGATACAAGGACTCGAGTTTGATCGGGCAGTTTGTATGGCAGCTATATGCTATAGATATACGATTTCAACAATTTCTTGGGAGAGTTTTCAGTTGTATTCAAGAATAATGTGTGCCAAATTTCATGTAGTTAACTCGTCAAATAAAAAAGTTTCCGATACAAGGACTTGAGGTTGATCGTTCAGTTTGTATGACAGCTTTATATTATAGTGGTTTGATCTGAACAATTTCTTCACGAAATATACCCTTGCCTTAGATATTAATAAGTGCCAAATKTCGTGAGGATACCTTGTCAATTAAAAAAGTTTTCCATACAAGGACTTGAATTGGATYGTTCAATTTGTGTGTCACCTATACACTTGGGCTCATATAATTAAGTCACCTGAATAAAAATCTAATTATTCGAAKTATACGRCWTTTTTCTGAAATTCGCTTCGCMCTTGTTTGAAATAAAGTAGCACATTGGTCGAGACTTGTTTTGTGCCACTCTGCCTGTGTTATTTCMCATAAAGCATCTTTGTTGCGAGGTTATTATGCAGGGACAGCTCTTTTTATAATTATCCAGATATTATATTTTCTATGGGATTTAGATCCGTGAAGTTCTTGCAAAGGGTGTCGTTTTACATAGGTTATCCATCATTGGATTGGATTGGATTGGATGCGTCCCTCCACTATGAAAAGCAGGAACTTAGAGTCCTTCCAGAGATGGTCTTTAGTAAGCGCTTTTCGTTTCTCAATATTTTTTTCGATTATGTTTTCGTCTTGCTAGTCGGTCATTCAATTTTATCGTCTATTATGACTACAGTCGTTTTCGATTTTTTTTAATTTTTTAACTTTTTTTATTTATTTTAATTTTGCTAATTTAAAAGAAAAAATAAAATAAAATTTGAAAGAAGGTAAAGTAATTTTTATATTTAAAATTTGTTTTCATAAAGGAAATTTGAATTTTTAATTTTTTTTCCAATTTTTTCTTAATTTTGATAATTTAATAAAAAAATAGTTAAATATTTTTAAAGTAAATATAATTTTTGTTTAGAAAGTTTCTTGAAAAATTATTACTCTAAACATTATTAATATTAAAAAAAAATTTTTTTGTTACAATTATCACTGTTACGTCCATTATTTTTTTACGAATATTTTTGAGTATAAACCTTTTTCACATATAWTTTGCAAAACCCTTTCTACATTTAAAKTAAATGCAATAAATAATGCCGTATCCACCACCAGCAACGGAAATTAATACCGTTGAGCTGCTTTTCATTAAATTCCCAATAAYTCCACTTTAAATATGGGAGAAAATACATTGCCACAAACAAACCGTGCGCRCCGCTTTGTAGGCTTTAAATCATTTCTCGTTGATTGAACAGGGCCAAATGTCGCCATTCACAGCGTGTGATTAAAGGATAATATTGCAAATACGGCGTGCTCGAACGTAAATCAATTCCCAAATGGTGAAAGCACAAATACACGCAMAAGCGCACATCACATACGCGCACACACACACACACACGCAATGGCAATAATATCATTTCTTGCGACATTTACATATATACATATWTGTATGTGTGCGTGCTGAAAACAAATTTCCATCGCATAGCGAGGAACGAGGCCGCGACATGCCATGCCATGCTAGGTTATACTCACCTATACTGCGCACTGCTCCACTATGCGCCGCCATGTCCTACAAAAGGCAGCGCGACGAATTTTTAACATCTAGCAGTGTATAATGATACTGCGTACGTAGCTATATATATGTATATACATATACATATGAGTTGAAGGTGTGTGAGTGTCGCSCAAGTTCATTATGTCAACAGGCAACAAACAAATTTTCATAATCAATTTTCAATTTAGCTTGAACGTTTCGTTTTTCAACACCCTGACAGCACAGACATACTTTCATATATACACTTACAAATATACCGACATACGCGCTCCCATAAATCCAGCTTATTGCGGGTATATGCGCGCGCTCGCCGCAACACTCCCTCGTGCGAGCAGCCATAGAAAATTTCCCCGGGGATTGTTGGCCGCGTCGCCGCGCGGCACGCAAATCGAGTGGTGCGCGCTAACGCTGAGCGATAATAATTAACGCTGGGAAATTGAAAGAAAATAAGCTTTGCATAGCAATGAAAATGAGAAGTGCACAACACTAACAACAACAACAAACACTACAAGAACAATAACGGCCGTACGTTCAATATCAGTGTTGACAATTTTAACACGCTTCCTGATAAGAAATGGAAAATCAATGCGCAACTTACTCGAGGCTCGCCTGCCGGTGACAATGGTGTTGTTGTAGTTGTTTTTCCCATTTCCAGCGCTAGTATAAGCATGCATACATACACATATTGTGACRCTGCATAAGCGCACATGTGGCGCCGCGCGGCGGGTTGTCACACATACAGCGCGTTACGAGGCGGCGCTTGCCGGCGAAATGAGATTTTTAAAAAACAATTACAAAATGTTAAATTGCCATTTCACATAAATAATTTTCAATAACATACACACACGCACACACACTCGAGTGTAGCAGGCGCGGGGTAAAAATGCGGAAAAACACTTGCATTAATGGGTTTTGCCGCTTGCGCGCTTACACATATGCAACGCTCGCCTTGCGCGCACGCAATAAATAAATATTTAATTACATTTATTACGGAAATCTAACTTAAATCGCTGATTGCAAACAAACGAAATTGCTATTTATTTATTTTCATGCAATTTTCGCTGAATTGTTGTTGTGACAGCGGCAAGAGCGCTTGAGTGATTGCAGCAGCCGCGTTGCTTGTTATTGTGCGGCGCTGTTGGTAGCATCATTACAAGGATTTTGCGCTCCTGCGTTGGGTGCGCGAATTTGTCTTTRCGCTTACGGTGCCGTGTGATTTTCGCCTTTCTTGTTGTATTCCAGCGCTTTTTGCTATCGACGCGCTAGTGTTGCGCGCTGCATCTAACTGCTGCTGCTGTCGCTGACATTGATGTATTGCAWTCGCATAGCGCTAGCAACAATGCGTATGTTTATGTTTCCGCTGATAAACGCAATTTTGTATGCGCACTGCAGGCGGTATAACCCATTAAGCGTGTTAATGTTATTGCTACAGTTTGAGGATTATTTCGGGTACACTATTTTTTCTAGAGATGCCATAGATGAAAATTGCAATTTTCAATAAATATCACCAGGGGTCTGGGATTGCGTACAAGCGTGTTATGTGTAAAGATCGGAAAAGAGAATTTTAAGCTTAGAGACAAYGCTTGAAACCTTATACATGAAATTAGTATTCTTTGTTACTATTTCTGCATATGTGTATGACCTCTCAATAAAAATTATATTTTGCTAGCCTCGAAACTCAACTTTTGTTCTGTCAACATGTTCTGTCCATAAAATTTATCTTCATTGCCATTTTCTAGCTTATCTTCTGGTATTATTTAGGTCATCATAGTCAATAAGTTAATTTCTGGCAAGAAAAATTTCGTTAGATCATTTAGACGCAGACCTCAGCACCTAGATCCTTTTTTACTTTCAGAACAATATAACTTGGAAAGCCGATATCTGAGTTTGAGCGTTTTCTCTAACTCTGTTGAACTCTAAAAAATATTTACTGAATTTTCTAGCCTATTGAATGAGAAGCTTACATAGTCCATAAGTTAATTTCTAGTCTTAGAAACTCAATAAGGTCATTCAGATACACAGATATCATTACCAGAATTTCATTACACTTTTGCAAATAGTATAAGTTTGAGCGTCGTTTCGTTTTTCTTGATCTCCAAAAGCTCTCTTCTCCATAAAAATTAAAATTTGCTGACCTCCTTTCTTGAAAAATCCGGGCTTACATAGTCAGTACGTCGAAAAAACTTGGTGCGGTCATTTTTATACTCAAATCTCGGAGAGTCGGTATGGTAGTTTGAGCACTTGTTTCCATCTCTCTTCATTTCTAAAACCTTTCCTCATCATATCTTCAAAATTCTTGCATAATCAGTAAGTTAATTTGTATCGAAAAAAACTTGGTTAAATCATTTTTGTACTCAGATCTCAGTATCAAGATTCCTTAATGCTTTCCAAACAGAACAACTTGAAGCGTTGGTATGAGAGCTTGAGCACTTATTTCCAACTCTGGATCTCAAAAATTTGTCTTGTTCATATTATTAAAATATTATCCTTTCTTGAAAAATCACTGCTCGTTCTAGTCGAAAGTGGTAGGAAGTAGTAGTTGTTTGGATTAATCTCAAACTCAAATCTCAGTACAAAATCCCTTGATGTTTTCTAAACAGTATAATTTGGAGCGACTGTCTATGCAAGTTTGAGCACTTTTGCTCACGTTCACTTCTATATTAGTGATTTGAAATGAGCAGAAGACCAAAACAAACACATTTCACTGCCTTGCAACTCTTTGACGACTTTAGCTTTGAAACTGGATTTTGTGTAGGATTAGTTCTATAGAAATGACTGACAGACTTATGTCGCAACAGCCTCCGTCCCATTAAAACCCCGACCTCAGAGTACATTTTCTCCTCCTCGTCGTTAAGTTGGCGTGGTATATCCAACTTCGCCATGGGCTTGGACCTTCTACTTCGGCCTAGGGGTCGCAGCTGGCTGCCAGCTGAACCTTTTTCAGCGAGCGAGATTGATGAAATCCTCAGGTGCTGTAACCTCTCACTACCCGTTTTCGGCTGCAGGATAATAAGGCTGATTAGAACCGAGGAAGCATGTCAACAAGCGCTGGCTTTCATGGTGAGTCGACCATGGAGAACAACCCCAGGCTCTTATACACAGCGAGTTCTGGGAGCGATGCGTCAATCGGAGACTCCGTGCACAGCCTCGAACAGTTGTTTGAGGAGGTGCAGGTCGAGCACGACATGGATGTTGAACTAGCGCTTCTGGAGGATGAAGGCGGCCTTCGCCAATTTATTCCTTAATCGAAAGCATGGCAAAGCCTACGCTGATGTGGTGATGACAAAACAGTTCGAGAGGAATAGCATGAGAACCGGTGCAGATACAGGATTACTTTAACAATAACAAATCAAGCTTAACCGGTTTCAGCGATCTGAAAAGAAAGCGACTTGCTGTATTTGTTATTGTCAGCTGGACAAATAAAACTGCTATTGAAGCCAACACAGCACACACTTAGGCGCTGTACCACTCATTATTACACTACACGGTCGAATTGTTTTCCATAGCGTTACGGCGATCCTTATCCGTGATGAATGCTGTTGCAACAGTTGATGATCCAGATGTAAAATACATAAATAAAAGAAAATTACACTGAATGTAGAGACTGTGAGATAAACTTTGAGAAATTTAAAATGCCGCAACGTGCAACAAACAATGGCACGAAAATGCGCACCAAATTGAAACAGTAAAATTCGGGAAAACAGGAAAAAGTGTGAAATCCTTACCCAACGCATTACAGGAACACCAAAAAATAAAAACATCAACAACAAAAAGACAAAAAAGAATAGCTTTGGCTGCAACCCCTGTCAGTAGGCTACACAGTCCATGCATAATTCGTACAACGCACAACACTTGAGCCGTGCGCTGGCAATCAAGCCAGGCGCTGGAGTGCTGCGTTTGGCTTGTTGTGCCTTGCGACTGGCATTGCCGCGTCTGCTTCGCTTTATTACGCAAATAAATTAAGCTGGCCTGGAATTTAATGTCCTTCGAAAAGCGAAAGGCAACGGCAAACATACGATAATGCGCGCTGTATTTGTGAGCGCTACATATGTGACTGCTGCCACATTAGCGTTTGCCTTTGCATGTGTATGTTCGCTTGTGCTTTTGGSCAGTTTTGTATTAATTTATTGCATTACGCGCCGCAGGCAAGCATGACCAGCTTGTTGGCGCAAAGCATAAGCCTTGAGCGCTCACCCTTAGCCGCGCGCTAATGTCACACTTGCTCATTTGCTCGCATACACACACATACATATGCATACAAAAAAGCTACATAGACACATATATACATATGTATGTGCTTGTGGTTACATATGTGCCTGGGCTTACATATGCGTMCTTACAATGCCTGGTCCGAGCGGTTCGCCTTGTTAGTGGCGGCAGCAACGCTATAAATGTGCTTTAATTACCGTTGTATACTTGGTCATTTGTCCTTTTTTGTTGTTATTTGTAGCGYGCTTTGTGCGCCACTGTGTCAGTGTGTGAGCGACCACTTGCTCACAAACTGACATCATTAAGGTTTTGTTGTTACAGTTCTTTTTTTTGTTGTTAGGTCACTCGGGTCTCATTTCATTGACTTAGCATGCCTTTATTAGGAAGAATAGGTGGTCAGTGAGTTGCAGTGTTGATTTTCAGTGTACGTTTAAAGCTCGACCAGGAACTTGTTGGCACAGTACTGATGTAATATAGTAGTTGTTTAATTATAAGCGCTTCATTGCAGCGTAAGGTTTCGGCAAACCTCTTGAGGTATACAGTAGAGTAATTGGTAAGGATCAGGTACTCAAAGCGCTTGCCAAAATCTGAGGCATTTTATTGATAGAACGCCTTTTTTCTTCTGAATTATCACAATGCTTCGAGAAAGTGAAGATCTGGATTTGGTCCTACTAATGACTTCAAAGCCTTATCATAGACTACCGATGGGAGGAGTAGCGTTATGATATAAAGAAAGGATCGATGAAATGAAGATCTAGAGTAATGATTTCAAAACCTTATGATGGTCTTCCGATGATACTCCTCTCATATATAATATAAAAGAAGGTTCGAGGAAATTAAAATCTAGAATTCTAGGTTCTACTCATAACTTCAAAGCCTTATGATGGTCTTCCGATGAAATGAGGAGCTTTGCCACATAAAAAAGGTTAGAGGAAATAAACATCCCGAGTTGGTCCTAATGATACTAAAGCCTTAATTATTATATAAAAGTAGGTCCGAGGAAGTGATGTTCTAGAGTTGGTCCTACTAAAATAGTTGGCAATGCAGACTCTGGTTATTTACACCTTTATTCTTATCTCTACTTCATATATCCTGGTCTTAACAGCTCGCTAGCTTTTTTCTGGACAGTGAATMAGGCAATAGATAGTCAGATGAATTAGTTAAATTGTTATCAAACTGTTCGGGCTAGGAATTCACTCTCTACTGATATCATAATAAGGAGGAGTCTCGAATAAAGTCTTGAATTAAAACCTACTTTCAACAATACTGAGATTTTTATATCCTGAACTGTGTTCTTGAGTTTGCCACAAAGTTTGTAACAATATTTCCAAAAGGAACCTCAGAGACCTATAAAATATATAAATATAAGATCGGCGTRACGAGCTGTGTTTAGCCATCAATCTCAAGTCCTTGTATGGAAAAGTCTTTAATTTGAGGAGATATCTTCCCGAAATTTGGCACGAATTACTTTCAAAGTCAACGCTGCAATACCTGTAGATATTTTTTTAGATCGAACCACTATATTATATAGCTGTCATATAAACTGATGCATAAAAAATTAGTTCTTATACAGAAAACTTTTTTATTTAACAATATATCTTCACAAAATTTGGCACACATTATTTTCCAAGATAATTCTGTAATATCTCAAAAAATTGTTCAGATTAAATAACAATAGGATATAGCTGCCATACAAACTGACCGATAAAATTTAAGTCCTTGTATAGAAAACTTTTCTATTTAACAAGAAATTTTCATGAAATTTGACGTGAGTTATTCCCTAAGGTATTACTATAATTCCTGTAGAAATTTTCCAAATTGGATGCCTATATCTTATAGGTGCCATAGAAACTGAACGCTGGTAATAAACTTCTTACATGAAAACTTCTTTATTTATGAAGTTTATTCTAGCTTCAGTGCAACCAAAGTTAAAGTTTTTCTTGTTTTTTTATTGTAGTCGAAACAATATTTCTCCAACAAATTTGAAAGCAATAATTTTATAACCATAAACTAAAATGAAATGTGCATTTAATTGAAATGATTGCTGCATTTACTCCTGAGCAATTACTGGCGCACGTACACCAAGGCACATACACTTATGCACAGCGGCTAAGCAAATTTGTTGCAGGTAACTGAGCTTAGGGACAATTTATAGCAATGCCACTGCGGGTTTTGTCAAAAAACAACAAGAATAAATATATGTTTGTAGCATAAACCTGTAAACAGTGAGCAAGAAAGCTGCGTAACAAAAACAACAATAAATACAGGACAACAAAGTTAACTGCACAACAAAAACGTGCATAAATTCGCAACACTTTGTGGCAAAGAAAAATTGGCCCAAAATCCAGCCACTGCAATTTCGCACAGATTTATTATCAAATTGCCCAGAAATTAATAACCAAGCAGCCGGGCAGGGCCCTAAGGAAATAAATCTCCAAATGCATTTATCAAGCGAAATGTGTGTTGCATGCAATTTTCTGTCTGAGTAAGTGTGTGTGAGTGTGAGAATCTTGTTAGGTTCAAATACTTATCTTTTTGTTTGTGTGTGTCGATTTTCGGTTGACTGAGTGATACTGAAAATTATTGTTTGTTGGAAGTAAGCGAAGATTTGGTGCTTTTTAATTTTT